>NC_091468.1:6520377-6820377 GCF_027789765.1 Dendropsophus ebraccatus
GGGGGGGGGGGGCAGTTAGGTAACTATAATAAGTTGCTTAAAAAGAAGATTTTCCGGGGGTCCGTTTGAAGGTTTGGGGGTATTGGGAATGAGTCGGACATTGTTGTGTTATGCATTTCAGGGAACGGGTGTAGGTAGGGCGGTAAACAGAAATGAGGGAGGAGACATAGGAAATTATTAGGTGAGGGGGATTTTTTATTAATATAAAAAAAAAATATATATATATATATATATATATATATATATATATATATATATATATGTAAACCTCTATATACACAGCACTGATCCATTAGATCAGTGATACATTGCTCGGGCTGCTGCAGCCCAGAGCAGTGTATTGCCGAGCCAGGATCAGCGTCTGTGCAACGCTGAGGCACGGCCCGGGCAGAACAACGGATCTTTCCCCCGCAATCGCATCATGGGGGGGGGGGGGGGAGATCTGGCCCACTAGACACCAGGGACATTGCATTAAAATGCAGCTGTTAGGTTGTGCAGCTGTATTTAAATGCTTAATGAGCCGGCACAGTGATGGCACCGTGTTGACTTATAGAGACGGAAGCAGCGCCGCTCAGTCTGGGGTCTCAGCACGACCCCTCTTTAAACTCCCCTCGGGAAGCAAAGGGGTTAAAGGGGTTTTCCAGCGCCACAAAACCATGGCCCCTTTCTTCCAGACATAGCACCACACTTGTCTCCAGGTCAGGTGCGGTTTGCAATTAAAGTGACACTGTCGCCCCCTTTTTGCATTCTGACTCCTTTACACAGGTGTAATGGGTAAATTTTGCAGTTTTCATACCTTATATTTCATCATACATCATGGTGCTTGTTCCAGTTAAGAGTGATCTTTTATCATCTGTGGATTGTGCCACCTGGGTGGGGCTTCTGAGCCAAAGTGCCACTTATGCCCGCCCACAACGACACCATAGACCCAGTCCCTCTGCGACGCCGCAGCCGTCTAGGCCCCGCCCCCTCGGCAGCCATTGGAATGGGTCGGCCTAAAGGTCTAGGCCCCACCGCCTATAGGTCGGCCCAAACTAATGGCAGTCGAGGGGGGCGGGGCGTAGTCTACAGTGGCGACGTGGGCAGTGCTAAGTGGTGCCGCATCCGTGAAGCCCCACCCAGGTAGACCAATCCGCAGATGATAAAAGATCATTTTTTTACTGGAACAAGCACCATGACATATGATAAGGTATAAAAACTTCAAAATTTACCCTTTACACCTGTGTAGAGTCATAAAAGTAAAGTCATAATGCAAAAAGTGTCACTTTAAGCTCCATTCACTTCAATAGAACTAAATTACAAAACCTGCACCCAAACTGGTGACAAGAGCGGTGCTGTCTCCGGAAGAAAGCGGCCATGTTTTTGTAGCGCTGGATAATTTAACCCTTTAATCAAAATCATTTGCAAACCACAAAGCCTTATGTGAGTCAGATACAGATATATCTAGTCCAGCTAAATTTACCCTTTAACTCTTTGACTACATTGTTCATCTGCTGAGCTAAGTAATCCTGTCGAGCTGCACTACATAACTAACACAGCTCTGCTACATCAAATCACAAGAAAAAAAGAAATATCTCATATACATACATATATTATATATCCCCCTCACCTAGGTGCCTGCGGCTTATTCTGGTTTGCACATAGTAGTCTCTTGGATGAACCGCGTCCGTTATCCTGACAGTAAATTTACAGTTACAGGCTTTCGTGCTATTAGTACAAATCGGGCAGTAATAGAAAGACATTAGCGGCGCTGGAGCCCATTCAGTAAATGTATAGCGGCACCAACTTTTATTGCAGTGACAAACCAAACATGGCGGCCCCGACGCCCCATTAATAACATAGATTTGTTTTCCGTGAGCCGACGAGACCCCGCGCAGCAGTCACATCTTTTATAGAGAACCATGTTGTCCACCAGATCATTGATTCATAAATTGTAACATAAATTCTCAGGCCGGGACTGTACTTTGGGTGCAGGGTTGGGGCCGTTGTACATCTCTGCGGCATGCGCTTATTATTGCGGCTATTATTAAACCTAAGTACTGCGCTGGGCGGGAATACTGTTCTGTAAGTCCAGGGAGAACTCCTGCCGATTCTTGGAAAAGAAAACTAAAAAATTTAGACTAAAAAGAGATTTCTTTTATTAAGGAACATGCTTGGAGAGATCAGCAGAACCTCACACCTCACATTACAGAGAACACGGCTGCGAGTTCAGAAGAGAAAAAAAAAAAAAGAGAAATAATGCAGTAAAATCAATTAGCCTGTAAGACCGGGTTCACACAGTGTGTGCAGCAGCAAATCCCCATAGAAAACCTCTCCTGCTCAGGACAGTTCCTGACATGGACAGAGGAGAGAATACACCACTTCCTGCAGGGCATACAGCAGCTGATAAGTACTGGAAGATTGGAGATTTTTAAACAGAAGTAAATTACAAATCTTTGGGACCAGTTGATTTGAGAAATGTAGTACTCACTCATCTCTATTAATAATGTAAGAGAATGCAAGTACGGAGAACGGGGACCTTTTTCAAACAATAAAATTGTTAACGCATAAACTTGTATAGGTGTAAGTAGCTATAATAAAGACGATTGTTTAGATGAGGAGACCCCTTTAAAGTGGAAATCCAGTAAAAATTACCTTTTGATATGTCACACAAGATTAAAACGAAAACGTCTGATCTGGGAACATCAGTGAACGCCGTATGAAAGAGCTTTATAGTGAGATCAAACTACAGTGACGCGGCTTACAGAGACTGCGACTGGAAATCAAAGACAAAAGCTACTGATCCTAATAGCAGGAATCTGTGACTGCTGCTGAAGGCATAGTTGTCAACAGTCCCGGTTTTGCCGGGACTGTCCCAAATTCGACAGGGCAGTCCCGGCAAATTAAAGGGGTAGTGCGGCGCTATACAATTATTCACAAAACAACACACATTACAAAGTTATACAACTTTGTAATGTATGTTATGTATGTGAATGGCCCCCTTCCCAGTGTTTCCCCCCACCCACGCTAGACCCGGAAGTGTGGTGCATTATACTCACCGCATCTCATGTCGTGTTGTATAACTTTGTAATGTGTGTTTTTTTGTGAATAATTGTTTAGCGCCGCACTACCCCTTTAATGCCCCTCGTATATCCCGGCAAGCCCCGCCCCATGATGTCACACTCCGCCCCCATAGTGGCCCCCAATGCTAACTATAAGCATAATTAAAGTAAATCTGGCAGTAATGACTGGAGGCTGTATATTCTACCTCCATCCACTAGATGCCGCTCTCTCCACCTTCAGGTCCTGGCAGGGAAGACACTCCTGCCTCTGGGCTAGAAGACCCTGAGGGTAATGAAGATGGGTAGTGACTAAATCCCATACTGTAAAGGGACCTTGCTGGGGGCGGGCACACAGTTCCCAGACAAGCCCCGCCGCGGACGGATTTCATTGGCTGCTCCACTCCTGGCTTCCTAGCAGTCAAAATCAGACCCTTCCGGACCCCCAACCCTAATCTGAATGTTTAGTATTAGGGTTGGGGGTCGGCTTAGGGTTACGTCCCACTGATTTGTCACCTTCTAACCCTCCCCACAGCCCCAACTCTAACCCGAACCCTCCTAATTAGCACCAACCCCGAGGGTTAGGGTTGTTGTGTTGGAAGGACATAGTTAAGTCATGTAGTAACCCTAATCCGACCCCCAACCCTAACCCTAATACTAAACATTCGGATTAGGGTCGGGGATCCGGCAGGGTCTGATTTTGACTGCTAGGAAGCCTGAAGTGGAGCAGCCAATGACATTTGGCCGGGGCGGGGCTTGCTTGGGAGCTGTGTGCCCGCCCCCAGCGAGGTCCCCTTATGGTATGGGATTTAGTCACTACCAATGAAGATGGCCGTGTGCTGCAAGGAGCAGGTAATGGTGAGGAGCCCACATGAGGGGATTATGGTGGAGGAGGAAAAGCTATATATACTGGTGTGAGAGGAGAATAGTGATCAGAGCTGTGACTGGTATATACTGTATACACAGCTCTGAGTCTCCCAGCCTCTCACACCAATATATATAGCTTTATATCCTCCACCATCATCCCCTCATGTGGGCTCCTCAGTATATACCAGCAGTCTCACACCACACTGTATTATACTGGTGGTATACTGAGGGGCCCACATGAGGGGGATGATGCTAAAGGTAATAAAGCTCCAGTCACTTCCCAGTCTGCCCCAGCTACCCCAGTACGCCCCAGTCACCCTCAGCTACCAAGGTTTCATGGGGCCCTATGCAGTTGTTTGCTATGGAGCCTCATGACTCCTAGTTACACCCCTGCCCCTCATCTGTTCCTGTACTACTACCAGGGCCAGATTAAGGTTGGTGGAGGCCTTGGCAAAAAGTTTGTTGGGGGCCCCCCCATTTTTTTTTTTCCAAATACATCCCATACAGCAATCTATACAGGTGGCTACTTACTGTAGCAGACTTAGCACCTACCCCTCCTCACTCCTGGCTGTGTGGCTCAGCATCCTCCTCTGTTTTGCATGTGATGGTCACTAGAGGCTGCAGTCCAGAGGAAGATGCCAGGCCCTAGAGACAGGACGGGGAGGGGTGTGTTCCCACTTTGTGTTTATAATACATAATGCGAGAACACAGCACTTCAGTACTCTCTGTGCTCTCTTGCCCCCTGTGTTAGCCCCCACAGCAGCAGATGCAGATGTGAATCGCTGAAGCAGGGCTCCAGATAGCGACCAAAATGGTCGCCAATGCGACTGAAATTTTGCAAATGGCGCCCAGATTTATTAATCTGGGCGCCATTTGCGACTGGCCCCGGCAGCGGCGCGCTGTCTCTTTAAGTCCGGGCCCCCGGCTGATGCGCAGCTGCCGGGGGTGTCCCGTCCTATCCCCGGCAGCGCAGCGCATCAGTGAGCTGCCTGGGGCCCTGACTTCCGGCACAGGAAGCGCACGTCAGAGACGCTTCCTGTGTCAGAAGTCCCAGCCCCGGCGTACAGGGAGCTCACTGACGCGCCGCGCTGCCGGGGACAGCACCTGAAGAAGAAGAGGATCGCCGGGGGAGCGGGTTGTCAGGTGAGTTTGTGTGTTTGTTTTTTTTAAATACTGCTTAGCATAGAGGAAAGGGGGGGCATCTATAATGGGGGGAGAAGAGGGGCCATCTTCAAGGGGGGGAGAGGGGGCCATCTATAAGGGGAGGGGGTATCTATAAGGGGGGGAGAAGAGGGGGCATCTATAATGGGGGGGAGAGGGGGCATCTATAATGGGGGTAGGAGGGGGCATCTATAATGGGGGGGAGAGGGGGCATCTATAATGGGGGGGAGAGGGGGCATCTATAATGGGGGGGAGGAGGGGGCATCTATAATGGGGGTAGAGGGGGTCATCTATAAGGGGAGGGGGTATCTATAAGGGGGGGAGAAGAGGGGGCATCTATAATGGGGGGGGGAGAGGAGGCATCTATAAGGGGAGGGGGTATCTATAAGGGGGGGGGAGAAGAGGGGGCATCTATAATGGGGGTGAGAGGGGGCATCTATAATGGGGGGGAGGAGGGGGCATCTATAATGGGGGGAGAGGGGGCATCTATAAGGTGAGGGGGCCATCTATAAGTGTAGGGCAAACTGGCTGCAGACACTGGGAGATAGATATATGCACAATTATTATTATCAGGGCCCCTCAGGTGTCTGTATTGTAGGGGGTCACTTGCATTAGTCACTAGGTGAGAGATATATCTATTTATATACACATCTTGTGGGGGGTCACTATGGCTGCAGTCATAAGTCTAGCTCAGTATGTATAGACTGTTGCAAGCTTTTAAAGGGAACCTGTCACCCCCGGTGACGGGGTGACAGGCTCCCAACCCCCCGTTAGAACCTATACTCACCTCATCGCGCCGGGTCCCGCTTCTGAAGATGGTCGGGTCACGGAGATCTCAGCCGCTGCAGCCCGACGCGCACACTGAGAGATGAGTCCAACGCTCATAGAGAATGATGGAGCGCTGGACTCTCCCGTCATTCTCTATGAGCGTTGGACTCATCTCTCAGTGTGCACGCCGGGCTGCAGCGGCTGAGATCTCCGTGACCCGGCCATCTTCAGAAGCGGGACCCGGCGCGATGAGGTGAGTATAGGGGGGTTGGGAGCCTGTCACCCCGGCACGGGGGTCGACAGGTTCCCTTTAAGTTCAAGTTCAGAAGAGTAAGCCTCATTAAAAGGCTAGCCAAGTGAGGCTGAAGTACTGAGTCAGACTGTATATGGTTGTCAAGTTGCAAGTTTCCATGTTGAACGTTTTCAAACTAAGAAAAGAAAGAATCTAAAGGAGGAGGAGGAGGAGGAGGCTGCTGCCGCGGCCTCTGCACACAGTAAGTCCCATGTAACATAACATTAATTTTACATGGTTTAAAATGTTGGCGACCAAATATTCGATTTGGCGCCTAAATTTTTCAGGTTAGGAGCCAATGGCTCCCAGGTAAATTTTTTAGTCTGGAGCCCTGTGAAGGAACCTGGACGTGCAAGTTTAAGTCCCATCTGCAGTTCCCAACCATGTACACTAGCTGAAGCAGTAAGGAGCAACCAGAAAGTACTTAAAGGTTGTGTATAATATATAGCGGATATGGTACATGTGAACGTACCATAAGGATTAAAATACACAGCTGTGTGCAGCCCATGATATGGCATATATAGCCTGTGTGCAGCATATGACATACATAGGATATACACCATATGCTGCACACAGGCTATATACCATACACTGCTCTCAGGCTATATATCATATGCTGCACACAGGCTATATGTCATATGCTGCACACAGAATATATACAGTATATACCATATGCTGCACACAGGCTATATGTCATATGCTGCAAACAGACTATATACAGTATATACGATATGCTGCACACAGGCTATATCTCATACACTGCTCTCAGGCTATATATCATATGCTGCACACAGGCTATATCTCATACACTGCTCTCAGGCTATATATCATATGCTGCACACAGACTATATATCATCCACTGCTCTCAGGCTATATATCATATGCTGCACACAGACTATATATCATCCACTGCTCTCAGGCTATATATCATACACTGCACACAGACTATATACAGTATATACCATATGCTGCACACAGACTATATACAGTATATACCATATGCTGCACACAGGATATATACAGTATATACTATATGCTGCACACAGGATATATACAGTATATACCACATGCTGCACACAGACTATATACAGTATATACCATATGCTGCACACAGACTATATACAGTATATACCACATGCTGCACACAGACTGTATACAGTATATACCATATGCTGCACACAGACTGTATACAGTATATACCATATGCTGCACACAGACTATATACAGTATATACTATATGCTGCACACAGACTATATACAGTATATACTATACGCTGCACACAGGCTATATATCATACACTGCACACAGACTATATACAGTATATACCATATGCTGCACACAGACTACAGAATTATTATCTCATGCAGTTTTGCCACAATTTCAGCTGATACAGTAAAACTCTGCTATTAAAAAGCAGCGTGTGTTTTATGGCAAAGAGCAATATTTCCCTTTTCACTTCAGGGTTCCCTACCAAATAGTTTTCTACAAAAAACAAAGAAAAAACATGTAATTCAGTGACTCACTGAATGTAGGTATGACTGTATGTAGGATCCTCTGCTGTGCTCCCATATAGTAATAATGTCCCCTGTGCCCACATATAGTAATATCTCCTGTTGTGCCTCCGTATAGTAATAAAGTCCTCATGTTGTGCCCACCTATAGTAATATTGCCCCCTGCTGTGCCATCATATAGTAATAATGTCCAGCCCTGCTGTGCCCCCTGCTGTAATGTGCCCCCATAGTATATACCCCCTGCTCTAATGTGCCTCCATAGTATATAGCCCATGCTCTGATATGTGTCCCCATACATAGTATATACCCCTGTTCTGATTTGTGTCTCCATACATAGTATATACCCCCTGTTCTGATATGTGCCCCCATAGTATATGCCCCCTGCTGTAATGTCCCCTTACATAGTATATGCCCCCTGCTCTGATATGTGTCCCCATGCATAGTATATACCCCCTGCTCTAATGTGCCCCCATAGTATATACCACCTTCTCGAATGTGCCCCCATAGTATATGCCCCCTACTCTGATATGTGACCCCATACATAGTACAGTATATGCCCCCTGCTGTAATGTCCCCATACATAGTATATACCCCCTGCTCTGATATGTGTCCCCATACATAGTATATACCCCATGCTGTAATGTCCTCCATAGTATATACCCCTGCTGTAATGTCCCCCATGGTATATATACCCCTGCTGTAATGTCCCCCATGGTATATATACCCCTGCTGTAATGTCCCCCATGGTATATATACCCCTGCTGTAATGTCCCCCATGGTATATATACCCCTGCTGTAATGTCCTCCATAGTATATACCCCCGCTGTAATGTCCTCCATAGTAAATATACCCCATTCACTCATACTCACCTGATCTGGGCGGGGGATGGGTCTTCTCTCTTCTCTCCTGGTTCCTTCAGCCTGGCAGCCGCTGTGACAGATCGTCCAGCAGGCTCTGTGACGTCACCTCCCTGCTGCAGCTGGAGAAATCAGGTTTCCTACCACTTGAGGTCCCGTCGGTGCGCTGTCCTCTCCTCAGTGAGGTCAGAAGGGAGGACGGGGGTGGGGGGGTCGCAGCAGGAGAGTGTTGTTCGGGACCTTCCAGGAAGTCTCTATCAGGGGGAAGTCTGAGGAGCCTGCCGGGCGGGAGACAGTTAACCCTACACCCAGGCCTGTATTTAGAGTTCATGCTGCCCTAGGCACTTTGCATGCTGAGGAGCCCTCCCACCCCCACCCCTTCCCCTCGGCACTGACAGGTTACCTGCATGGTGTATACTGGGTGCTGGAGGCCGGCACTCCAGCAACCAGTACTACTGAGCGGCACCCCCCGGCTGGCAGTAGTACTAGGTACTGGGGTGCCGCTTTGCTTGATGCCCGCTCTTCTCATCAAACAGACGTGATGGAGGAAGGAAGGAGGCCGGGAACTTAATTTGGGGACCGCTTCTGTCCAGTGTCGGACTGGGGCACCTGGGGCCCACCAGTATAGAACCAGTGAAATGTGACATGCTGACCCGCTACTTTCCTGGATTCATCTGTATCTGTGACAAATCCCTTGTAAATAACATTTTCAGTCAAACTAAAACTCAGGGTATGCTGGGAGTTGTAGTCTCTGAATAAATCACTGTGTGCAGAGTGTCCTGGTGGCTGCAGTCTGTGGGTGACTACCATCAGCCCTGAAGGTCCAGCAATACATCTGTCTACAGTTATGAGAGGATTGTACTGCTGTACTACAACTCCCAGCATATCCTGAGGGCTGCAGACTGTCAGTACATGCTGGGAGTTGTAGTGCCTGCAGCTGTTGTAGTTGGGTACACTGGATGCTTTGTGGCAGATCAGAATACATAGATCTGTGGGGGCTCAGTGCAGGGAAGTGACCCCAGAACATCACTAATAGGGGACGAAGCTGGGGGGCAGGGAGAGCAGCTGGGGCGACCGGGGGAGGGGGAGAACCTGGGGAACAGGGGGAGCAGCTGGGGCAACCGGGGTAGGGGGAGAACCTGGGGAACAGGGGGAGTAGTTGGGGTGACAGGGGGAGAAGATGGGAGGGCGGCTGGGGTTGCAGGGGCAGAAGATCGGGGGGCTGGGGGAGAAGATCGGGGTAAGCTGGGGTGGCAGGGGGAGAGGATGGGTGGGGGCAGCTGAGGTGACAGGCAGGGAGGGAAGAGGGAGCGGTCGGGGGGCTGAGGGATCAGCTGGGTGGCAGGGGGACCAGCCGGGGGTCCGGGGGATTAGCCGGCTGGCAGGGGGACCAGCCGGGGTTCAGCAGGGCGGCAGGTACAGAGGCAGGCTGGAAAGGTCTCCCCCATGCAGGGCCGGCGTGAGCTTCCGGTACAGACAGGCCGGAAGCTCACAGTGCAGCCCCGCGATGCCCGAACTTCTTCCTTGCTCAGCAGCGTGCGTGTGACGTCATCACGCCGCTGCCAAACAGGAGAGAGGTTCGGGCATCGCGGGGCTGCACTGTGAGCTTCCGGCCTGTCTGTACCGGAAGCTCACGCCGGCCATGCATGGGGGAGACCTTTCCAGCCTGCCTCTGTACCTGCCTGATCCCCCGGCCGACCCATCGCACCCCCCCCCCCCCCCAAACCGCCCGGGCGCGGACGTTGGCGCCGGGGCGGCGAAGGGGTTTAAAAAAAAAAAAAAAAAAAATAGCTCCGGAACTCCCCTTCCGGGTTTCAGCTGGTGGGGGCCCCCTAATGGTGGAGGCCCAGAGGTACGTGCTCCTTGTGCCCCCCCCCCCCCTTTAATCCGTCCGTGACTACTACTGTACTCCTCATCTATTCCTGTACAGCTATTACACCCCTTATCTATGCCCTTTTCCTTTTGTGTAGTTCTGACTGTACTTCTAACTGAAAAATTCTAGGGGAAAAAAAAACAACCCAAAACACTGGTGACGAGCCACACCCCATAAACACCCCTTTTGATATACAATTCTTTATTCTTCCTACAGTAACAAACTTACCGATAATTTTTAGCAGACAGAGCCCCCTGCTCCATCTATTCGTCCCTTTTAGTATTATTTTTCTTAATTTTTTTTTTTTGTTTTTAAATATAATGGAAGTCAATGGAAAAACAGATGCACACAAATGCATACTTTTCTTCGATCCGTTTATTCTTGCAAAAACGGATGAAAAAAACTGAAAGGTAAAATGGTAGTGTGAACCCAGCCTTAGCCAACAAACTGGGCATGTGGCTGCATAGAGAGGACTACTTAGCTCAAGAATATAATGGAGAGTACTAAAACTCTTTTGTTCAAACGCAAAAACATAGAAAGAAAAATTGCAGATTCAACTTTCTTAAATCTATGACTGACAACTTAAAGCGTACCTGTCATTTCAGGGTCATTTTTCTGAAAACAATAAATATCTATAATACAAGCCATTTAAAGAAACTCTGTAATAGGTTTTATTTACCAAAAGAGTTTCCTTCCGTACTAAAAAAAAAGCTGTTTTCCTAGCTCCCCCCTCACTTCAGAAGAAACAGGATTTCTGTCTCTATTGTGTTCTATAGAGAGGGGAGGAGCTGAGAGGAGTGAGTGAGCACGGAGCAGTCCTGCACAGCACAACACCCTGCAATCTTCTCTCAGCAAGCTCCTAGATAAGCACTGACCTTTCTGACCCCTGAATCCTGCGTTTTAGGTGCCCAGACAGTCTACAAAAAGCTGACCTTCATGTCTCTTCTTCCTGCTCCCTCATCTCCCTCAGGCCCCTCCCCCCTCCATAGGATATAATGGACACAGCAGAACCCGTCTTCACTGACTTTTCTGTTGTGAAGACAGATTTGCCTGATAATGCAGAGATAAGAAGTCAGGGGGTAGCAGGGCCGGCTTTAGGGTAGATGGCGCCCTGTGCAGAATATTCTTTTGGCGTTTGTATGTCACTGGTCGCATCTTTTCTGCTGACCTCAAAGTCATTGTTAATGGTTCTCAGGTCTTTCAGTGTAAACTCTGATGTCAGTATATAGATACAAACGTAAATACGAATATTAACAGAAGATTTATGAACACAATTACAATTACATTAACGACCTTCCATAGCGATTTATCTAGTCTAAACACCTATCGTTAAACGGAAAAAAAATCTGCACTTGTCGTTGGCTAAACAAGCGCTTTATCTGCGTGTCTAAAAGGACCCTCACATGTCTCTCTTTATTGTTGGTGACATTGCTTCCATCATGTCCCCCCTTTCCATATACATATAGAGAATTGGGGGGGGGGGGGGCATATTTTGGCAGGAAAACAGCCAACCATGTGATATTAGGGCTAACAATTACAGCTGCAAAGCGGATATGTGTGAGAACTAATGGACAATTTACTACTGGGTTCGCTATAATAGTCAGGTTTTTGTGAATAGCCATTTAAATCTACAGAAATTGGACGCCGGTTTCTATATGGCTCCCTATTTTGACAGACAAATGTCAAATACGACGATGATCCAAGTAACGGTGTAAAGTGATACCAAAATTGCAGGGATGGGGAACCTTCAGCACTCCAGCTTTTGCAAAACTACAACTCCCATCATGCCTGGATAGACAAAGCTTTGGTTGTCAGGACATAATGGGATCTGCATGGCTGGAGGGATAAAGGTTCCCCATCACTTATTTGCCTCTAGGCTCCTCTATACCTTACCTAGGAAGAGCGGCGTGGTGTCATCATTGGTGAGGTCATTGGGGTCGGCGCCCGCTCGCAGCAGGATCTCACAACATCCAACGCTCCCACGTTTAGCAGCAAGATGCAGAGCCGTCTCCCCTTCAAATGTCTTCGACTTTACGTACGTCCGGGACGGAGCTGACGGGGCAGAATTATATTGTATTAGGTAAATTTACATAGGATGGAATCTGAAGAACTGCACTGTCCCTACTGGGTGTAAGTTATTGCCAGGCAGGTCTCACCAGGGCTAAAGCTGCAAGCTCTATACATGTATCATCATGGGAAATTAAAGGGGTTGTTCACAATTTTTTTTTTTCCTTTCAAACCAAATGGTCCCAGAAAGTGCCAGAGATTTGTAATTTGTTTCTATTTAAAAAATCTTAAGTCTTCCAATACTTATCAGCTGCTGTATGTCCTACAGGAAGTGGTGTATTCATTCCAGTCTGGAAAGCAGGAGAGGTTTTCTATGGGGATTTGCTACTGCTCTGGACAGTTCCTGACATGGACAGAGGTGGCAGCAGAGAGAGCACTGTGTCAGACTGGAAATAATACACTACTTCCTGTAGAACATACAGCAGCTGATAAGTACTGGAAGAATGGAGATTTTTTTTTTTTTATAGTAGTAATTTACAAATCTCTGGCACTTGCTGGGACCAGTTAATTTGGAAGAATTTTTTTGTGGTGAACTACCCCTTTAATGCAGGAAAGGATTCATCCTCCATCGCTGCAATAACAACACAGATTCAGCCACTCAATGAAGGATGGGGAAATGTTTGCTGAGCCGCTGCTGTGTACGGGGAAGATAATGGTCACATAATAGCAATAACTATACAACCCTCCATGTGACAATAACACAGTGATGAAGCACTCAGGACTCATCCGCCTCTCTCCTCCCTGTAAGTGGAGATGCTGGGAAAGCTCATCAAACAGGCCTCACAGGAGACAGAGGTTATGTTACCAGGATTATGTACATGTCAGTCAAGATTTCTAGGTAAAAACTGCATTATTATATCCTTTAAAGGAAGGGGAGGGCTTGGCAGGAAAAAAACTGTACATAAATCCCTTTAGGATCCTTTTACACATGCAGATTTATCTGACAGATTATTAAAGGGGAACTATCAGCAGGTTAGAGGAATCTAAGCGTGGGATATGTCCCTATTGCACAGGAGACGCCGAGGAGGATGGTAGGTCTCTTATAGTATGTCTCTTATAGTGTCTCTTATACTAGGTCTCTTACCTTCATCCTTAGCGCTGTCCTCGTGCAGTTAGTAGTTTGCTCCACAGTCCGGTGAGACCATTTCTAATGATAATAAATAGACGGGCCAGATGGGGGCAGATCGGCACTATGGGGGCGGGCGGTGCTCCTAATGGTCTCACTGGACTGTGGAGCAAACTACTAATTGCACTGTAACGGCACCGAGGAGGAAGGTAAGAGACATATCTTCCTCCTCGGCGTCTCCTATGCAAAAGCGGCATATCAGCAGGTTAGATTCCTCTCCCTGCTGATAGTTCCCCTTTAAGGCCAGTTTCACACAACGGATTCGCAGCAGATTTCATGCTGGAGTTTGCAGTGAAATCTGCTACAATTCCCGGTACTGTCAGGTTCAATAAGGTAACATACTCGCAGCGGAATGTTCATCCCGCTGCAAGTATGTAAACGCTGCCCCCCATAACCAGCAGCGGCCCGTGTATATATTACCCATCCGTGCTCCGGCCTGCTTCTGTGCCTCCCGTCTGTCCGATTGTCACGGCCGCGGCGGCGGCCCGGGCCCCGGGCCGCCCCCGCGACTCCCCACTGCCCCATGCAGCAGCCGGTGTCCGTAGGCAGGGACCCGGCGCTGCTGTCACTTCAGCCCCGGGGGGCGCCTTACCTCTCCACGCTCCTGTCCGTCGCTGTGCCGGCCGGCGCGCGCGTCCCCGCCTCCTAGGGCGCGCGCGCGCCGGCTGTCTCAGATTTAAAGGGGCAGTGCTCTCCTAATTGGTCCATGTGCACAATCACTCCCTATAAATTCCAGCCCTGCCCCACTACAGGTGTTGGAGCCTCTACATGCTTCCCATAGCGTTTGGCCCAGCTCCCTGTTGTTCCTGATACCTGTCCGCTACCTGGTCCCTAGTCCTTGTTCCTGATTCCTGTCCGCTACCCAGTCCCTACTCCTAGTCCCTGGTTCCTGCTTCCCGTCTCTCTGCTGTTCCTGTGTTCAGCCTGTCACCTGCGGTACGCTTACACGCCACTGTCAGTACCTGCTCCTGTCACGCCTCGCCTGCCGTCACCAGCAACCAAGCCAGGGGTAGCGACCTGGGGGTCGCCTGCCGCAGCAAGTCCATCCCGCCTTGCGGCGGGCTCTGGTGAAAACCAGCGGCCCCTTAGACTCCGCTCCCTGGTGAGGTTTGTGCCATCGCTGGTGCCGGTCCAGTGGATCCACTACTCCGGGCGTTACAGTAGGCTCCAACCATGGATCCCGGCGAGGTGCCTGATCTCCGTGACGTCGCCAGAGTGGTCGCTCAACAGGCTCAACAGATCCAGCAGCAGTCGCAGCAAATCCAGCAATTGACTGCCGCCCTACAGCAGCATACTACAGGCCAGCGCCCACCACCACCTGCAACCACTTCGGGACTCCGATTGGCCCTCCCGAATAAATATGGAGGTGATCCCAAGTTGTGCAGGGGATTCCTGACTCAATGCACAATGCATATTGAACTGTTAAGTAGTCAGTTTCCCACCGAGCGCTCTAAAGTGGCCTTTATCATCAGCCTATTGGAGGGTAGAGCTCTGGCCTGGGCCACGCCACTGTGGGACCGTGATGATCCTGTTGCTGCCAATCTCCGGGCCTTCCTGGCCGAGTTTCGCTCCGTCTTTGAGGAACCTGCCCGTGCCACCTCAGCCGAGACTGCTCTTCTCAACCTCTCACAAGGGAGCTCCTCTGTCGGTGACTACGCCATCCAGTTCCGCACCCTGGCAGCTGAATTGGACTGGAACGAGGCCGCCCTATTAGCCACCTTCAAGAAGGGCCTTTCCACTCGAGTGAAAGATGTGCTCGCTGCCCGAGACCTTCCTACCTCCTTGAACGAACTCATTCTACTGGCTACCAGAGTCGACACCAGGTTTTCAGAGAGAGAGGAGGAGGTCCGACAAGAACGGCGTCTGAGTCTGCCCCGTCGCCATCCTCGGTTGGCACCGGTATTCCAAAATCCCGTTGCTCCTATGCCCCAGTCGTCTCCAGAAGTTCCTATGCAGGTGGATCGAGCTCGCTTGACGACTGAAGAAAGGGCCCGTCGACTAGAGCTGAATCTCTGCCTATACTGCGGTGGCGCTGATCACTTTCGGCAGAGATGTCCCCAACGTCCTCAGCGTCCGGGAAACGCTCGCACCTAGGTCCAGTGGGAGAGGTCTCCCTAGGTGTGAATGCCACCTCTCCAAGATTGACTATGCCAGTCTCCATCCAGACACCCTCAGGGCAAGTTCTCCAGACTACTGCCCTCATCGACTCTGGCGCTGCTGGCAGTTTCATTTCCGCTTCGTTGGTCCAAAGATGGCGGCTACCCGTGATACAGCTAGCCCAACCCCGGTCTATCTCTTCGATCACGGGCGAGATTCTTACCGAAGCTGTGCACTGCCAGACTGAACCCCTAGTCCTCCAGGTGGGCGCCTTACATCAGGAGAGGATCTCCTTCTACGTCTTGCGCCATTCCTCTTCCGCCATCTTGCTGGGTCTTCCTTGGCTGCAATTACATACCCCTAAGCTGGACTGGAGAACTGGGGAGGTTCTCGGCTGGGGCCAGGACTGTCCAAATAGGTGTCTGAGACCTCCTCAACCCAAGTGCTCTACGAGGTCACCTGCTAATGCCAAGCCTTTGTCTGGTCTACCGCACGAATACCAAGACTTTATTGATGTCTTCTCGGCCAAGGAGGCAGACTCTCTACCACCTCATCGGTCCTATGATTGCCCTATAGACCTTCTTCCTGGAACTTCTCCCCCACGTGGTCGAGTATACCCTCTCTCTGTGCCCGAGACGGAAGCCATGTCCTCCTACATCCGGGAGAACTTACAGAAGGGCTTCATCCGTAAATCCACGTCTCCCGCTGGCGCTGGATTTTTCTTTGTGCAGAAGAAGGACGGTTCCCTCCGCCCATGCATAGACTACCGGGGCTTAAATAAGGTGACTGTCAAGAACCGCTATCCTCTTCCGCTAATCCCAGAACTATTCGACCGTCTCCGTGGAGCTAGGATCTTCTCCAAGTTGGATCTCAGGGAAGCGTATAACCTGATCCGTATTCGTGAAGGAGACGAATGGAAGACCGCTTTCAACACCAGAGATGGGCACTACGAATATCTGGTCATGCCATTTGGCCTATGCAACACCCAGCGGTCTTCCAGGAATTCGTGAATGATTTATTCCGCGATCTCCTCTATGTCTGCGTCATTGTCTATCTTGACGACATCCTGGTCTTCTCCCACGACCAGCAGACCCACGTGTCCCATGTACGACAGGTTCTACGGAGACTACGGGCCAACCGTTTGTATGCCAAGTTGGAGAAGTGCGTTTTCCATCAGCGCAGCCTGCCGTTTCTTGGATACATTATCTCTGACCAGGGCCTACAGATGGATCCTGCCAAGCTCTCAGCTGTTCTCCAGTGGCCTCGTCCTGAGGGACTTAGAGCTATCCAACGATTCCTTGGATTTGCCAACTACTATCGGCAATTCATCCCTCACTTCTCTACCCTGGTTGCACCCATAGTGGCTCTCACAAAGAAGAAGGCGGATCCTAGACGCTGGCCTCCCGAGGCCGAACATGCCTTCAATAGCCTAAAGTCTGCCTTTGCTTCCACTCCTGCTCTAGTTCGCCCGGATATCTCCAAGCCGTTTTCTCTTGAAGTTGATGCTTCCTCTGTGGGCGCCGGAGCAGTCCTCTCGCAAAGAGACACATCAGGCAAGACCAGAACCTGCGGGTTCTTTTCTAAGACTTTTTCCCCTGCCGAGAGGAACTATACTATAGGAGATCGGGAACTCCTGGCTATTAAGCTGGCACTGGAGGAGTGGCGTCATCTCCTAGAGGGGGCTAAACATCCCGTTAACATCTACACGGACCACAAGAACCTCCTCTACCTCCAATCGGCTCAACGCCTCAATCCTCGGCAGGCCAGGTGGTCCCTCTTCTTCTCTCGGTTCAACTTCACCATTCATTTCCGTCCAGCCGAGAAGAATATCAAGGCCGATGCGTTATCCCGAGCATCCGATGTTCTGGGGCAAGAGGAATCTCCTCGACACATAATACCTCCCGATCGCCTAGTACCAGTTGCCACTTCTACTCTGCAGCAGTTGCCTCCCGGTAAGACTTATGTGCGCCCCGCACTCCGTAAACGCATCTTGAAATGGGGTCATTCCTCTATGGTGGCCGGGCATCCGGGAGTTCTAAAGACCGGGCAACTGATCTCCCGCCACTACTGGTGGCCTAGCCTACTCCAGGATGTCAAAGACTTGGTGGCGTCCTGTACCATCTGTGCCAGAAACAAGTCCTCTCATCAAAGACCTGCCGGCCTACTTCAGCCCTTGCCAGTTCCAGACCGCCCCTGGTGTCATATAGGCATGGACTTTGTCACAGACTTACCTCCATCTGCGGGTAACACAGTCATCTGGGTTGTCACGGACCGCTTCTCCAAGATGTCCCACTTCGTGGCTCTTCCTGGATTACCATCATCCTCTCGCCTGGCCCAGCTGTTCTTTCAGCATATCTTCCGCCTCCATGGTCTTCCTCTTCATATAGTCTCTGACAGAGGCTCACAATTTGTCTCCAGATTCTGGCGTGCTCTCTGCTCTCAACTCCAAGTGAAGCTGGACTTCTCTTCGGCCTATCATCCCCAGACCAATGGGCAAGTGGAGAGGGTCAATCAGGTCCTTGGCAATTATCTTCGACATTTCGTCTCCGCTCGCCAGGACAACTGGTCCAGTCTGCTTCCTTGGGCAGAGTTTTCCTACAATCATCTGGACTCGAGCTCCACAGGCAAGTCACCCTTCTATGTGGTCTATGGACGTCACCCTCGTCCTCCTCTGCCTCTCTCTCCATCCTCTGAGGTCCCAGCCGTGGAGGAGTTGTTATCTGACCTGCAGTCAATCTGGGAACAGACTCGACAATCTCTGCTCAAGGCATCTGTCCGCATGAAGGACCAGGCGGATAAGAGAAGAAGACCCGCCATGAATTTTCTCCCTGGTGACAAAGTCTGGCTCTCGGCCAAATATGTCCGACTCAAGATTCCCAGCTACAAGTTGGGTCCTCGATTCCTCGGTCCTTTCTCGGTGCTAAAACGCCTCAACCCTGTCACCTACAAACTCCGCCTACCCCCTACGATGCGGATTCCAAACGCCTTCCATGTCTCCCTCTTAAAGCCAGTGGTCCTCAACCGGTTCTCCGATAAGGCTTCGCTCTCTGCTCCACAAGCCGTCTCTGATGACGTTTACATTGTCAAAGACATTCTGGCTATGAAAACTGTCAGAGGGAGACGATCCTTCCTAGTGGACTGGAAAGGATTTGGTCCTGAGGAGAGGTCCTGGGAACCCGAGGCTAACATCCTGGACCAAGACCTCATCAAGAGGTTCCTACAGGCCAGAAAGAGGGGGAGGCCAAAGGGGGGGGGTACTGTCACGGCCGCGGCGGCGTCCCGTGCTCCGGGCTGCCGCCGCGACTCCCCACTGCCCCATGCAGCAGCCGGTGTCCGTAGGCAGGGACCCGGCGCTGCTGTCACTTCAGCCCCGGGGGGCGCCTTACCTCTCCACGCTCCATGTGCACAATCACTCCCTATAAATTCCAGCCCTGCCCCACTACAGGTGTTGGAGCCTCTACATGCTTCCCATAGCGTTTGGCCCAGCTCCCTGTTGTTCCTGATACCTGTCCGCTACCTGGTCCCTAGTCCTTGTTCCTGATTCCTGTCCGCTACCCAGTCCCTACTCCTAGTCCCTGGTTCCTGCTTCCCGTCTCTCTGCTGTTCCTGTGTTCAGCCTGTCACCTGCGGTACGCTTACACGCCACTGTCAGTACCTGCTCCTGTCACGCCTCGCCTGCCGTCACCAGCAACCAAGCCAGGGGTAGCGACCTGGGGGTCGCCTGCCGCAGCAAGTCCATCCCGCCTTGCGGCGGGCTCTGGTGAAAACCAGCGGCCCCTTAGACTCCGCTCCCTGGTGAGGTTTGTGCCATCGCTGGTGCCGGTCCAGTGGATCCACTACTCCGGGCGTTACACCGATAAATCTGTCTGTGTAAACGCACCCTTAGAGGGAAAATATCTTGTGGTGGTAAAAATGATGAAAACCTGTTCCAGGTGCACATAAAAGCCCCATTCATACATATAAGAAAGAAAACATAAGGAGCCTTCTGTAGTAATAATGAGGGGAATATACAACCGCCATCGTGTACACAGAACAAAGCAGACTAGACAAAAAATACACAAAAAAATTCTAAGGCCTCGAAACCAGCAGAATATTTGGCGATTAATCAGAAGGCGGCTACAAAGAGAAGGAGCCCAGCGGGGCGTGTAAGTGGCGGATCAGCCGGCTCCTCTACCTGAATGGATCAGCAGCTGTAAGCAGCGGGCGGCGTCCGAGAAGGCGGCCTCATGGAGCGGCATCCATCCTCTGTTATCAGCCACGTCCACGCTGCTTCCTCCTCTAATTAGTTTCCTCAAAGATTTTATATCCCCTCGGCGGGCGGCGTGTCCGACTGTAGAACATCTGTCAGTATACGCCTCCGAGAAGTCCATCTCCGCCTGTAACACAAGAAGAAGCTCAGGAACAAAAATGGTGACGGAGAAGAGGCAGTTAAAGGGGTTATCCAGCGCTACAAAAACATGGCCACTTTTGCCCCTCTCTCGTCTCCAGTTCAGGTGGGTTTGCATGGAGCTCCATTCATTTCGATGGAACTGAGTTTCAAACCCCACCCAATCTGGAGACAAGAGTGGTGCAAAAGTGGCCATGTTTTTGTAGCGCTGGATAACCCCTTTAAAGGGAATCCGTCCCCATGAAAATGCTCCCTAAGCTATCGGCATCATGTCATAGAGGAGGAGCCAACAGATTGATATATATCCTTATGGGAAAAGATTCAGTATAACTTGTAATTTATTGATGGAAATCTCTGATATTTCCTGGCTAAAGAGTCAAGTCCATTGAGTGACTCCGCCCCCTGGACTCCTTAACATAGAATGATCAGGGATTTCAATCTACGTGTTACAAGTTATACTGAATCTTTCCCATAAAGATATATATCAATCTGCTCATCTCATTCTGCTCTATAACCTGATGGCGATAGATTACTTGTCTTGGTGATGGGCTCCCTTTAACAATACCCGGCAGGCGCTGGAATAACCTAGAACGTGAGGGATGACAGGTGGATGGAGCAGGGAAGCTGAAGCCATTTACCACTAAGGCGGCCTTATTCCCATGTTCTGTGATTACGGTCCGTGCACGGACTCGGACTTGGAGTCACAGAACTCCCGTCATCAGGGATCATTATAATACCGGGAGCGCCTCACTCCATTCCGTATTCACAGACCATGGGGATACGGCCTCAGGCTGGGATCAGTTATTTAGATCGGATCTGCTGCGGATCCTGTACAGGTGAAGCTACCCTTAGGCTGTGTTCACACTGCGTCTTTGTTCACATTTCACGGTTTCCTTATGTTTATTATATAAAAAGTCTTAGAGAGCTGTGTGGCAGTATAGAGCAGAGAGGAGTGTATGATGCAGTGCAGGCTGTGATAATGGAGGTCAATGGGAGACGGACTGTACCATATATACTGCAGCGTCTGTTACTATACAGTCATAACAGTGTGAACACAGCCCTATATACAACAGACAGATCACACACGGACATTATTTAGCGTTTCTGCTGCAATTTTTAAGGCTATTTTGCAGTGAATTGTGCAACAGTTGTAAAAATATCATGTAAATCGCATCAATAACGCAACATAAACCTAAACTGCATGTGTGTCCACAGCGTAGCCACATATACACAGATTACACACCCGGCTCTGCTACATGGTGACCCCACACACTCCCACGTACATTACGTAGCGCACGTTACCGGCCTATGACGTCACCGGAGTTACCTGAAGCACCCGGCTCATTCACGATCCCGCGCTCTTCCTTACATCACGTGACGGAATCAAACCACGCCCCACCGAACCGGCCCTCACTATACAACCTCTTTTCCCTTGCTCATCCGTACCTCAGGTCATTACACCGAAGCCTTAGCACGTAGACATTACCGCTTCGTAAAATTTCTCTCCCGTACCCTATCGCATACTGTTCGTTGTCAGAAAGCAATAAAGTTGGTTCAAAGTGTTTTTTTTATTAGGCAGCGACCCCGTAACGCGCACTACATTTCCCGTGAGGCATTGCGGAAGCACGTCATTGGACGGACAGAACAAGGAGGCGGGGCTTAATGACAGCCCAACTGTTGGCTCCGCCCACATTGGCCGCTGCCGGCCGGCAAAATAGGGAGAGGTCGGGGTGGAAGCTGTCACCGGTGATCATGTGGGTGTTCGGGTACGGCTCCCTGATCTGGAAGGTGGACTTCCCGTACGAGGAGAAGCTGGTGGGCTACATCACGTGTTACAGCCGGAGGTTCTGGCAGGGCAGCACCGACCACCGGGGGGTCCCGGGGAAGGTAAGAGCCGGGGAGTCACGGTCCTCCCGAGTCAGCAGGGTCACCGCGGCCATTGTCCCCGTCACCCTGCCTGCTCTCTGCTCCGCCATAGGCTGCTGATGGTCAGTGCCCTGTATATTGGCGGCTATAGGCGGCCCGGGTCAGCTGACCTGCTGCATTGTCCGTTATCTATAGATACATTGTAGCCGGGGGGTCCGTTATCTATAGATACATTGTAGCGGGGGGGGTCCGTTATCTATAGATACATTGTAGCCGGGGGGGGGGGTCCGTTATCTATAGATACATTGTAGCCGGGGGGGGGGGTCCGTTATCTATAGATACATTGTAGCCGGGGGGGGGGGGGGTTCGTTATCTATAGATACATTGTAGCCGGGGGAGGGGGGGTTCGTTATCTATAGATACATTGTAGCCGGGGGGGGGTCCGTTATCTATAGATACATTGTAGCCGGGGGGGGGGGGTCCGTTATCTATAGATACATTGTAGCCGGGGGGGGGGGGGGTCCGTTATCTATAGATACATTGTAGCCGGGGGGGGGGGGGTCCGTTATCTATAGATACATTGTAGCCGGGGGGGGGGGGTTCGTTATCTATAGATACATTGTAGCCGGGGGGGGGGTCCGTTATCTATAGATACATTGTAGCCGGGGGAGGGGGGGTTCGTTATCTATAGATACATTGTAGCCGGGGGGGTCCGTTATCTATAGATACATTGTAGCCGGGGGGGGTCCGTTATCTATAGATACATTGTAGCCGGGGGAGGGGGGGGGGTTCGTTATCTATAGATACATTGTAGCCGGGGGGGGGTGGGGGGGGGGTCCGTTATTTATAGATACATTGTGGCCGGGGGGTCCGTTATCTATAGATACATTGTAGCCGGGGGGGGGGTCCGTTATCTATAGATACATTGTAGCCGGGGGGGGGTCCGTTATCTATAGATACATTGTAGCCGGGGGGGGTCCGTTATCTATAGATACATTGTAGCCGGGGGGGGGGGGGGTCCGTTATCTATAGATACATTGTAGCCGGGGGGGGGTCCATTATCTATAGATACATTGTAGCCGGGGGGGGGGGGGGGGGTGGTCCGTTATCTATAGATACATTGTAGCCGGGGGGGGGGGGTGGTCCGTTATCTATAGATACATTGTAGCCGGGGGGGGGGGGGGCTTCCCGTTATCTATAGATACATTGTAGCCGGGGGGGGGGGGGGGGTCCGTTATCTATAGATACATTGTAGCCGGGGGGTGGGGGGGGGGTGGGGGTCCGTTATCTATAGATACATTGTAGCCGGGGGGGGGTCCATTATCTATAGATACATTGTAGCCGGGGGGGGGGGGGGGGTGGTCCGTTATCTATAGATACATTGTAGCCGGGGGGGGGGGGTCCGTTATAGAGATACTTTACCGAATAGGTTACAGAACTTCTTAAATGGGCCATATATATATATAATCACTGATTCAATTTTATTATTTCCTTTTCTAAGTGATTATAATATATACAGTGGTGCCTTGGATTATAAGCCTAATTCGTTCCGGGACGGCGCTTGTAATCCAAATCCACTCTTATACCAAAGCAAATTTTCCCATAAGAAATCATAGAAATGCAGACAATTGGTTCCACACTCCAAAAATAATGATTTATTATTCTGAATAACATGTAAAACAAATGAAACAATGAGAAACAGCTGAATCTGTGATAAGTTACTGTACAGTATAGCAGCATGTGGTATATAATGTATAGTAACTGTATAACCCTGATAACACAGCAGCAGGATATGTGATATATAAGTTACTGTACAGTATAGCAGCATGTGGTGTATAATGTATAGTAACTGTATAACCCTGATAACACAGCAGCTGCATATGTGATATATAAGTTACTGTACAGTATAGCAGCATGTGGTATATAATGTATAGTAACTGTATAACCCTGATAACACAGCAGCTGGATATGTGATATATAAGTTACTGTACAGTATAGCAGCATGTGGTATATAATGTATAGTAACTGTATAACCCTGATAACACAGCAGCAGGATATGTGATATATAAGTTACTGTACAGTATAGCAGCATGTGGTGTATAATGTATAGTAACTGTATAACCCTGATAACACAGCAGCTGCATATGTGATATATAAGTTACTGTACAGTATAGCAGCATGTGGTATATAATGTATAGTAACTGTATAACCCTGATAACACAGCAGCTGGATATGTGATATATAAGTTACTGTACAGTATAGCAGCATGTGGTATATAATGTATAGTAACTGTATAACCCTTGTAACACAGCAGCAGCTGGATATGTGATATATAAGTTACTGTACAGTATAGCAGCATGTGGTGTATAATGTATAGTAACTGTATAACCCTGATAACACAGCAGCAGCTGGATATGTGATATATAAGTTACTGTACAGTATAGCAGCATGTGGTATATAATGTATAGTAACTGTATAACCCTGATAACACAGCAGCAGCTGGATATGTGATATATAAGTTACTGTACAGTATAGCAATCAGCATGTGGTATATAATGTATAGTAACTGTATAACCCTGATAACACAGCAGCTGGATATGTGATATATAAGTTACTGTACAGTATAGCAATCAGCATGTGGTGTATAATGTATAGTAACTGTATAACCCTGATAACACAGCAACAGCTGGATATGTGATATATAAGTTACTGTACAGTATAGCAATCAGCATGTGGTATATAATGTATAGTAACTGTATAACCCTGATAACACAGCAGCTGGATATGTGATATATAAGTTACTGTACAGTATAGCAGCATGTGGTATATAATGTATAGTAACTGTATAACCCTGATAACACAGCAGCAGCTGGATATGTGATATATAAGTTACTGTACAGTATAGCAATCAGCATGTGGTGTATAATGTATAGTAACTGTATAACCCTGATAACACAGCAGCAGCTGGATATGTGATATATAAGTTACCATGCAGTAGTGGAGAGGATGGGAAACACAAGGGCTGTCAGAGACTGCAGGGAGCATGGAGGAATGAGCAGGACAGATGTGGGCACATGCATGCAGCGCTCTCTGTCCGGGGAGAGAGGGGTTACAGCTAAGGAGAGATTACCTGCACAGTCCTGTCCCCTGATGTAAGCCCCAGCCTGAAGTAAATCTGCTATGATTTGGAAGGTGAGGGAGACTTCCTGGGTCAGAGTACAGGGCTGTAGACCCCGCTATGCAGACCATGCCCCTCCCCCACTCCCCCTCCCACCCAGTACAGGGAGCTCTTAAACCAAAGCAATGCTCTTACACCAAGTCACTATTTTGAAAAACTGTGAGCTCTTAAACCAAGGTACCACTGTGTGTATGTATGTATGTATGTATGTATGTATGTGTGTGTGTGTGTGTGTGTGTGTGTGTGTGTGTGTATATAATATATAATATACACACACTATGGATGGATGGAGGAGGACTGTACCTGCCTGATCCCCGGGGGGGGGGGGGGGGGGGGGGGGGGGGGGTGACGGCCAATAATCAGCCACAGCTGGGGGGGGGACAGCCAGTGGGACTTGGTCAGCTATGGAGAAAAGACACCATCATGCTGGGAAGATTTGGAAAGTAATGGGAAACGGTCTTGCTAACAGCTGAAGGGTAAGGGAGGCTGTGCTGAGCCTCAGGATGCAGCCTCCTCCCTCCCCCACCCTCTCTGCCTTCATTGACATACACAGCTCATAGTCCAGCACTGCCACATGCAGTTTACTTAGTCAAAGCAGGGGAGGGAGAGGCTGCATCCTGGGGCTCAGCACAGCCTCCTTGACCCTTCAGATTGGAGCATGATCTGGAGCTGACAGTAAAGAATCCCTCCAGGAGAAAGGATTTCCTCACCAGCCATTAATATGATGAGAGTACACAGCTGTCCTGCCCCCTTTCTTACTGACTGGTTCCATTGCTCTGATGACACTGGTTCCAGTCCCTGCTGGTTTACATGTTACCTGGTGTTAGTGCCCAGCATGATGGGAGTTGTAGTTTTGTAGCTTTTGGAGGTTTGGGAACCCCGTATAATGGCCCGTATGACTGTACACTAAGAGCCTCATAGAGAGAGCAGGGAGGCAGCTGTATATCCCGTCCATGTGCTCCTCAGCTGGATTCTCTACATTATTTACATCTTTTACACTTCTTGCTGGTTCAGTGTCTGCACAGGAGGGACTGTCATTGCACCAGATACTGTACAGAATATACAGACCTGAGACTCTCCCAGAATGCCGTGTAATAATATTTATCCCATAATAATATCCATTGTAATAATATTCATCCCATAATAATAATATCCAGTGTAATAATATCCATCCCATAATAATAATAATATCCAGTGTAATAATATCCATCCCATAATAATAATAATAATAATAATAATAATATCCAGTGTAATAATATCCATCCCATAATAATAATATCCATCCCATAATAATAATATCCAGTGTAATAATATCCATCCCATAATAATAATAATATCCAGTGTAATAATATCCATCCCATAAGCTCAGAGTTATCATTGAGGTTGGTAGCACAGAGTCGCTGGTTCTGTGATAGTCGGCAACCACTGTGGAGGTGACAACCGGTCTGGTTTTCTGCTGCAGTGATGAGGAGATGTGGGGACCCGGACTGGTACCAGTGTAACATGGGGGGCTGTGCCCAGTCACCCCCCATGGAATTAATGGGAGCCATGGAAGGAATTCCTGCAGACTATGGATGATGTAGCACATTGTACCTCTGTGTCGGCCCTAATCTCTGCTGTTCTTGGAATGTTCTGTAACTATTCTATTTACACCGAGCTGCAAGCATGATTCAGCAGAAGGAGGGGAGAATTATGTAGATAATGGCACAGGGCCAGGCACAGGATCAGGCACAGGATCAGGCACGGGGCCAGGCACAGGGGCCAGGCACAGGGGCCAGGCACAGGGGCCAGGCACAGGGGCCAGGCACAGGGGCCAGGCACAGGGGCCAGGCACAGGGGCCAGGCACAGGGGCCAGGCACAGGGGCCAGGCACAGGGTCCAGGCACAGGGGCCAGGCTCAGGATCAGGCATTGGGGCCAGGCTTTGGGATCAGGCACAGGGCTAGGATCAGTCACAGGATCAGGCACAGGGCTAGGCTCAGGATCGGGCATTGGGGCCTGGCCTTGGACCTGGCCTGGTGTATACAGGTAGATTGTACAATGTCTGCAGTGCAGACCGGGGGGCACATCATGGTTCCTGCTTGAGGTTCTGGATTCTTCTAATACCCCACACCGTAAACGCGTCGGAGCAGAAGACAATATGGCAGTTCTGTAGAAGACGCTGTATATGGGATCCTTGTGTCTTGAGACAATTTACATTAAATGCAGTTCAGTAACTACAACCTGACTCCGCTGTGGGCCAGATAGGGCCGACCTGTGGAACATGATGGATTCAGGAGGATGTCAGGCTGATCGCGGAGTCTGGAGACAGTCCAGGTTACACTAACAGTCGACTTCAAAACAGAGTTTAGAAAAAACAGGAATAAGTGAGGGACCTGTCCTAGTCAGATCCCACTCCCCCCGACCACTCCCCCCGACCACTCCCCTATATTATAGAGATATAGACCGCGCTCTCTGCCACAGATCACTCACAATGGAGCAGGATATGTTGTGCTGAATTCAGCGGCAGAACCTTCAGGTGTGAACAGTGACTGACGCCGCTCCTGTGGGTTCAACAAGGACTCATATCATGAGACCCCCCCCCCCCCCAATGTTCCCTCTAAGGGTTCTATTTAACGATTAACGACTAATGATAAACAATCACAAACGATCAACGACATATAAACGATTTTTCGATCGTTGCCTGCAATTACACAGAACGATTATTGTTTAAATATTTTTTTTTGCACGATAATCGTCCTGTGTAATAGCGCCCTAAGCTTCAGCCACAGCTGAGCGGAATGGCAAGAGAGCGGAGCAATGGTCGGCAAAGTTGGGCAAATCAAAAACTTTTATTATGCCCCTTATAGATTCCCCCCCCCGTATTATCCCTCTTATAGATGGCCCCCCCCGTATTATCCCTCTTATAGATGCCCCCCCCCGTATTATCCCTCTTATAGATGCCCCCCCCCGTATTATCCCTCTTATAGATTCCCCCCCCCCCGTATTATCCCTCTTATAGATGCCCCCCCCCGTATTATCCCTCTTATAGATGCCCCCCCGTATTATCCCTCTTATAGATGCCCCCCCCGTATTATCCCTCTTATAGATGCCCCCCCCGTATTATCCCTCTTATAGATTCTCCCCCCCTGTATTATCCCTCTTATAGATGCCCCCCCCCGTATTATCCCTCTTATAGATGCCCCCCCCGTATTATGCCCCTTATAGATGCCCCCCCCCGTATTATCCCTCTTATAGATGCCCCCCCCGTATTATGCCCCTTATAGATGCCCCCCCCGTATTATCCCTCTTATAGATGCCCCCCCCGTATTATCCCTCTTATAGATTCCCCCCCCCGTATTATCCCTCTTATAGATTCTCCCCCCCTGTATTATCCCTCTTATAGATGCCCCCCCCGTATTATGCCCCTTATAGATGCCCCCCCCGTATTATCCCTCTTATAGATGCCCCCCCCGTATTATCCCTCTTATAGATGCCCCCCCCCGTATTATCCCTCTTATAGATGCCCCCCCCGTATTATCCCTCTTATAGATGCCCCCCCCGTATTATCCCTCTTATAGATGCCCCCCCGTATTATCCCTCTTATAGATGCCCCCCCGTATTATCCCTCTTATAGATGCCCCCCCCCGTATTATCCCTCTTATAGATGCCCCCCCGTATTATCCCTCTTATAGATGCCCCCCCGTATTATCCCTCTTATAGATGCCCCCCCCCGTATTATCCCTCTTATAGATGCCCCCCCCGTATTATCCCTCTTATAGATGCCCCCCCCCGTATTATCCCTCTTATAGATGCCCCCCCCCCCGTATTATCCCTCTTATAGATGCCCCCCCGTATTATCCCTCTTATAGATGCCCCCCCCCGTATTATCCCTCCTATAGATGCCCCCCCCCGTATTATCCCTCCTATAGATGCCCCCCCCCCGTATTATCCCTCCTATAGATGCCCCCCCCCCCCGTATTATCCCTCCTATAGATGCCCCCCCCGTATTATCCCTTTTATAGATGCCCCCTGTATTATGCCCCTTATAGATGCCCCCCCTGTATTATGCCCCTTATAGATGCCCCCCTGTATTATGCCCCTTATAGATGACCCCTTGTATTATCCCTCTTATAGATGACCCCCTGTATTATCCCTCTTATAGATGCCCCCCCGTATTATCCCTCTTATAGATGCCCCCCCGTATTATCCCTCTTATAGATGCCCCCCCCTCCGTATTATCCCTCTTATAGATGCCCCCCCCTCCGTATTATCCCTCTTATAGATGCCCCCCCCTCCGTATTATCCCTCTTATAGATGCCCCCCCCTCCGTATTATCCCTCTTATAGATGCCCCCCCCTCCGTATTATCCCTCTTATAGATGCCCCCCCCTCCGTATTATCCCTCTTATAGATGCCCCCCCCTCCGTATTATCCCTCTTATAGATGCCCCCCCCTCCGTATTATCCCTCTTATAGATGCCCCCCCCTCCGTATTATCCCTCTTATAGATGCCCCCCCCTCCGTATTATCCCTCTTATAGATGCCCCCCCCTCCGTATTATCCCTCTTATAGATGCCCCCCCCTCCGTATTATCCCTCTTATAGATGCCCCCCCCGTATTATCCCTCTTATAGATGCCCCCCCCTCCGTATTATCCCTCTTATAGATGCCCCCCCCCGTATTATCCCTCTTATAGATGCCCCCCCCGTATTATCCCTCTTATAGATGCCCCCCCCTCCGTATTATCCCTCTTATAGATGCCCCCCCCTCCGTATTATCCCTCTTATAGATGCCCCCCCCCCGTATTATCCCTCTTATAGATGCCCCCCCCTCCGTATTATCCCTCTTATAGATGCCCCCCCTCCGTATTATCCCTCTTATAGATGCCCCCCCCCTCCGTATTATCCCTCTTATAGATGCCCCCCCCCTCCGTATTATCCCTCTTATAGATGCCCCCCCCTCCGTATTATCCCTCTTATAGATGCCCCCCCCTCCGTATTATCCCTCTTATAGATGCCCCCCCCCTCCGTATTATCCCTCTTATTGATGGCCCCCTGCACAGCAGATTAAAAAAACACACGCACGCTCCCCCGTCACTGCTCTCTTCTCCTCTTCTGCCCCCCGCTGATGTGTCGCCCCCTGGAGGTTACCTTTGCGGCGCAAACATCAGGAAGCTCAGTGTGCGCCGGGGCTGGGAGTGTCCCTAATACAAGCTCCCTGTACCGGAAGTCCCGGCCGGCGCACACTGAGGTCCCTGATGCATGCGCCGCCCGGGAATCCCCCAGGGAGCGATGCTTTAGCCGGGGGCAAGATTGCCTCTTGCGACCACAAGCAAGACAATACTTGCGGACACAAAAGGGAGAGGAGGGGAAGGGGGGGGGGGAGATCTCGGGCTGAGCGGGTGGCTGGAGGCAGTAAGCGGGGCCTCCCTGTCAGCTGCGCAGCTTAAAGGGAACGTTGCCCCCCCCTCACTCCAAAGTACAAGGGGCTTTATGGTATGGGGCGCTGGGATCCAGGGGAGTAAAGTGTCATCCAGCCAGCACAGCTTACAAACGCGGTGTGTCCCTTAAATAAATTGTTCTTCTCCTTACCCACTAGATCCCAGCCCCCCATATGACCTCATGTATTAATATCAGACCCCCAGACCACACAAGAAAGACAAAATTGATATTTAATTGGTGCGGACCCAAACGTCCTCCATGTCTTCTCATATATACTCACATTCTGATGCCTAAACCCTAAAGGGGTACCCCAGTGAAAAACATTTTCTTTCAAATCAACTGGTGTCAGAAAGTTATAAAGATTTGTAATTTATTTGTATTTAAAAAAAAAATACAGTCTTCCAGTACTTATCAGCTGCTGTATGTTGTGCAGGAAGTGGTGTATTTTCTCCAGTGTGACAAATTGCTCTCTGCTACCACCTCTGTCCATGTCAGGAACTGTCCAGAGCAGCAGCAAATCCCCATAGAAAACCTCTCCTGCTCTCCAGACTGGAGAGAATACACCACTTCCTGCAGGACATACAGCAGCTGATAAGTACTGGACTTGAGATTTTTTTAACAGATATAAATTACAAATCTCTGGCACTTTGTGGCACCCGTTGTTTTGAAATATATTTATATAATTTTATTTTACTATTTATTTCGTTGGAGTACCCCTATAACTATGGTGTATTAGGCTAGAGCATGCTGGAGAGGGATACAACATGGAGTCATTGTATTCTGTTTCTCCCTGTAAGCAAATAACCTGGTTTTCTTCTCATTTCTTGTAGCCTGGAAGAGTTGTCACCCTCGTCGAGGACCCAGAGGTAAATCCAACCTACACACAGCGTATAGTCTAGAGTCTGAAGCCGTTTTACCTCTTGTTTATGGTGTATGCTTGCCGTGGGTTACGTTGCAGATTCACTGCGCCATGTCCTATTGCTATACCTATGGGGTTCGCATGAGGAGGCCGGTGCGGTGCTATATGGATTCCAGCCAATGGGCAGTAGATATGGCTGCCGATGGAATCTGATGATCCCAGATGTGGAAGGGGACGAGCACTGACCTTCAGGGAAGCCACCATGGTACTAGAGAACTAGCTCCCCATACAGTACCCCCCTCAGTCCCATGTCCGGGGACCCTCCACCAGCCAGAACTGATTGAACTGTACTGATTGTAGGTTCTTGCACCTAGAGGGGTTAGGACATGTTCACATTAACCACATGGTTTTACTACACGGCACTTGTCACGGTAGCCTGGAGTGGTGTAGGACCCACCCCGGACAGTTTGGCCCCGCAGTGTGTGTGTGTGTGCAAGGAACAGTCCAATGCTTCAAAAGAATAGTACAGTTTCCTTGTACTGCACTATCTTCTTTCTAGGAAAGTACTTTAGTAGAAGCGCAGTCCAGTGCAATACAAAAAGGAGACAATCTTGTAAGTGAAACAGATCACTGATCTCAGGGAGACCAGCCAAATGACAACACTGCCAGCTGCTAGTTAAAGCGCTCAATGCAGTGACATCCTAGGTGCATTGCTCCCTGGGAAACCTGATAATGCAAAAGAAGAGTCCTGTATTTTGAGACTCTTCAATGAGGCTCCACGGGCTCTTCTTTTACAATCTTGTAAGTGACTGAGGTGCTCGTAGGTGAGGTAGAAATAAGGTGCTTTGGAGAAGAAAGACCCTTGCAGTAGAGAAAATAGAGAAGAGGGGGGGGGGGGGCCCTGACGGGCCTTGTCCAATGTAGAAGTGTACTCTGCCTGAAACAATAGAGGTGTAAAGAAGAGAAATAGAGAATACCCACGGATGAACTCTAGTCTAACCACCCTCTGCCCCCTAGTTGCAGGCTACCCATCCTAGGTGATAGTACAAGCTCCAGGCCTTCTTATCTGAGCTAAGCTGACTTCCAAGACTTCCCGGTTATCCATCACTGCGCGGTGGAATACGTAGACTTTCCGTACCTTTGTTCCACTGGGGTCAGTTCCTGTGACTCCTGTGGTAACTGCCCTGCACTTAGTAGAGAGGTTCCTGGCATGGACAAGGTGTTCCCTGTGCAGCTTCTCTCCACCCGTACAGTTCTAGCATTGCATTGTGGTTCTGTTTCTCATAAGAAAGAACTGTGGCTGCTTGCTTAGTTGTGTCCATGTCAGAGGACCTGGCCAAAGCCAGGCCCTGGCTTGGCTTCAGCAGAGACTTGTATGTGTTGCTTTCTCTTACACTGAATACAGACTAACTCCTCCCACCAGGAACTAAGTCCTAACTACAGGGGTCTGTCTAACCCTGCCTGTGATTGGTGGGCTGTGTGTGTAAACAGAGAGAGAGAGCAGAAGATAGGGTGAAGGAAGGAGGGAAAGCTCCTGCACCTGTGAGTGGGTAAAGGACAACATGTGACACAATAATTAACCCTTAGTCTCCTCCAGCTGTGCATAGAAGAAGCTAACAAACACAGTAGTGACACCTAGTGGCAAGAAAACTAACTGCAGTGGATACCTCATCCCCACTTGTGTGAACCTGAGGGAGTTACCTCACTCGGGTGCAATAAAGGTTTAGACACCCGTACCGGGTCACCACACACACATGTTCCGGATTCATGGGCTGTCATGTCATCATGTGAGTATGTAAAAAGTGGAAGAATGGCAGCAGCACAAAAGTCCTAACAATGTAACAATGCAGTCGTCCCCCAAGGCCGGATCATAGCAGTCAATGGAGAATCCAGCAGAAGCCAAAGGACGTCAGCAATGTCCTCAATGGTTCTTTATTCAGGCGTGAAAACTTACACACAGAGGAGTTATTCACACTGGTGCATCGAGTCCTGTGACTAATGATTCCTATAACCAATCCCTGCTATACATCAGCCCATATATAACCAGCCGTATATATAAATTATAACACATAAAAGAGAAAAAACCATCAGAGAGGAGATCCGGGGACTCCAACAAACTCCAGCGCCGACCAACAAGGGGAAATATGACCGAATGGCAGCCATTCTACTGGGGACGTATGACCGAGCGGCGGCCATTCTACTGGGGACGTATGACCGAGCGGCGGCCATTCTACTGGGGACGTATGACCGAGCGGCGGCCATTCTACTGGGGACGTATGACCGAGCGGCGGCCATTCTACTGGGGACGTATGACCGAGCGGCGGCCATTCTACTGGGGACGTATGACCGAGCGGCGGCCATTCTACTGGGGACGTATGACCGAGCGGCGGCCATTATACTGGGGATGTATGACAGAGCGGCGGCCATTATACTGGGGGAGTATGACCGAGCGGCGGCCATTATACTGGGGGAGTATGACCGAGCGGCAGCCATTATACTGGGGGAGTATGACCGAGCGGCAGCCATTATACTGGGGGAGTATGACCGAGCGGCAGCCATTATACTGGGGGAGTATGACCGAGCGGCAGCCATTATACTGGGGGAGTATGACCGAGCGGCAGCCATTATACTGGGGAGGTATGACAGAGCGCCGACCAACAAGGGGAAATATGACCGAATGGCAGCCATTACACTGGGGATGTATGACAGAGCGGCAGCCATTATACTGGGGACGTATGACAGAGCGGCAGCCATTATACTGGGGACGTATGACAGAGCGGCAGCCATTATACTGGGGAGGTATGACAGAGCAGCAGCCATTACACTGGGGACGTATGACAGAGCGGCGGCCATTATACTGGGGGAGTATGACAGAGCGGCGGCCATTATACTGGGGAAGTATGACAGAGCGGCAGCCATTACACTGGGGATGTATGACAGAGCGGCAGCCATTACACTGGGGATGTATGACAGAGCGGCAGCCATTATACTGGGGAAGTATGACAGAGCGGCAGCCATTATACTGGGGACGTATGACAGAGCGGCAGCCATTATACTGGGGACGTATGACAGAGCGGCAGCCATTATACTGGGGACGTATGACAGAGCGGCAGCCATTATACTGGGGACGTATGACAGAGCGGCAGCCATTATACTGGGGACGTATGACAGAGCGGCAGCCATTACACTGGGGACGTGTGACCGAACGGCAGCCATTACACTGGGGACGTGTGACAGAGCGGCAGCCATTACACTGGGGGAGTATGACAGAGCGGCAGCCATTATACTGGGGAAGTATGACAGAGCGGCAGCCATTATACTGGGGACGTATGACAGAGCGGCAGCCATTATACTGGGGACGTATGACAGAGCGGCAGCCATTACACTGGGGACGTGTGACCGAGCAGCAGCCATTATACTGGGGACGTGTGACCGAGCGGCAGCCGTTATACTGGGGGACGTATGACAGAGCGGCAGCCATTATACTGGGGACGTATGACAGAGCGGCAGCCATTATACTGGGGACGTATGACAGAGCGGCAGCCATTATACTGGGGACGTATGACAGAGCGGCAGCCATTATACTGGGGACGTATGACAGAGCGGCAGCCATTATACTGGGGACGTATGACAGAGCGGCAGCCGTTATCCGTGATAACGTTAACATGATCTATATAGCTATGATATGTATACATACTGTACTGTGTATGTATGGATAGATAGATAGATGGGGTGGGCATCAGTGCCGCTGGCTGTGTAATATGACGGTGTTCATGGGCCGGTAGTCAGGTATGTGGGCAGTATAATAGCAGATGGAATGTAATAGTCATGATGTGCCCACTAGTAGATAAACACAAGCACACGCAGCCCGGGCTGATTGTTTTTTTCCCGCTGGTTGTTCTGTCACTTTCTGTGTGCTTTACAGTTCATTAAAGTTGTCCTTATTGCACATTATCCCTCCCTATGTCCAGCGGTGACCGCAATTGTTTATTCAGATATTAAGCCTCAATTGTCATCACAGGAGCCGGCTTCAGGCCTCACCTTCCGCTTATTTTATTGGGGTTTTTTTTGTTTTGTTTTCTTTACATTTTTGTTTTATGTAACGTCCACATAACAGAGTATAATAGCGGAATATATACAGTAAAACAGTGTATTCTGGATGATCAGATGTTTGGGATTACGGGATGGTCATAGAGAGGCAAGTACAATGAAATACAAACAATTCTATTTATTTATTTTAATTGAGTAAACCCCCACAGTGTAAGGGGAAAAAGTAAGTCATCTATTCAATCGGTAGCCATCAGCCGCTCACACATAGCGATGCACAGACGGCAAGCGATGATTATAGGTCCGGACCTAAAGACTCGATCAGCCAATGATGCTTGTCTCTATCACAGGAAGCCATAATTGCCTGATTCGGCCAATTATCGCTCCTATGTAATGGGGCCCTTACAGTTTTATGTCTGCTAGTCACCAAGCAATGACCGGTCACAAGAAACCAACGCCTCTATCAGCACAAGTACAGTGTTAGTATGTTTACCTTTTAAAGGGGTTATCCACCTAAGAGCGAAAAAATGAAATGCTAGCCGGTCTTACTCACCAAGTCCCCCTGAGTATTTGGAGCCGTCTCCTGTCATTCTAGCTGCTGCCATTACTGAGATACAAGTTTTTCTAAAAGGCGATCTATATCCAAGATGGCGGCGGCCAGGAAACTACATTTCCCCTCATGCATCTCCGATTGGTCCATTTATGTACTCCTCCCCTTAGCTTTCTTTCCTGCCCACTGCTGACATTACTATTGCACAGTAAATACAGGAGTGTTTTTTTTCTCACTAATTTTGCATCATATCACCCCAGTATGTATTCCCTACTAGCTGATGATGTAGCAGAGCTACATGTACACGGTGTAGCTATAACAGGCATCTGTTTACCGGGGGGTGGGGATGTAGTGTAGGTTTAGATCTCTGCTTTTTGACTGTGAATGAAAACATTCTAGTTCCATCCAGACTCTAAGAACATCTATAACACTTACAATATACAGAGCTGTGACACAAACACAGGTACATATGCCTGCATTCACTGACAGCAAGCAGAGATAGAACTAAAACGTTTCATATTACAGAAACCTAGGCTCAGGGACACATGTAAGTTTATGGAAGCAGCACAGGTGCATGGAGATGATGCAAATAATGTCTCTAAACATCAATAGCTAACCCGGCCCCCAGAGAGGAGATCACAGTTCCTGTGTCTATAAAGGGTGGATGGAAGAGGGAGCTAAGCATGGTCAGAGTGGACCAAAAGTAGAGGATTTTAGACATCCAGAAGTGATAAGAATCAGGAAAAAATAGGTAAAGGGTGCAAGGTTGGTTATACATGTGTATCAGACGTAGGGTGGTATTGGGAAGGGGGATTGTTTAGAATATTGTTTTTGTTGCCCGGACAATCCCTTTAATAGTCTCCTTCCTTTTTTCCCAGGGCTGTGTATGGGGTGTCGCTTACAGACTCCCAGAGGGAAAGGAGGAAGAAGTGAAGGCCTACCTGGACTTTCGAGAGAAAGGAGGCTACCGGACTACCACTGTTGTCTTTTACCCAAAGGATCCATCGATAAAACCATTCAACGTTCTTCTGTACATCGGCACCTGTGACAACCCCAACTACCTCGGACCTGCTCCCCTCGAAGACATCGCTGAACAGATTATGAATGCTGTCGGGCCTAGCGGAAAGAACACAGAATACCTGTTTGAACTCGCAAATTCACTCAGGAACCTTGTGCCAGAAGATGCGGACGAGCACCTCTTCTCCTTAGAGAAGTTAGTGAGGGAACTTTTAGAGAGACACCAAAATGTAAATTGTCTATAAATCTTCCGCCTTCCCCCCCAGGATCGGAGCCGCACGGTGTCCTGCTTTATTGATGCGTTGCTTTTATGGGGATAGCTCTATTTTATATGAATTGTTTTTAGTGCTTTTATTTTCTTTTGAAGCCTAGTATTTATTATGGCCGCCTATTAGAGGGTAGAGAGTTTCTTAGGCCGCCATCACATGGGTTGCGGTACTGTAATGTGTGAACACGGCCTGTAAACTAAGGACAATAACAATCGGTCACATTCTGCACATATATTAGAACTGGTTAAAGGGGTCCTCAGGGTCTGAAAACCCATTTCCATGTACACTACTAGAATCAATAGACGGGGATTCTTTGTTCATGATTCGTAGCTCTTGGTGTGTCAGTCTGGCTCCGGAGGACCTGTCCTCCCATTGATACAAGTGGTCATTCTGTAATACTTGCTGTCCCCTGTGGTGGCGCTGCAAAGAAATTTGTAACAGATTACAGCCGATCACTGCAAGCAGGTACTCACCAATACAGAGCATCCCTTCAGAGAAAACCTATGGCTTGAACTTAAAGGGTATTTCACTCAGGTAAAATACACCTTGAATCATCCCTCTCCTCCTGGAGACTAACAATTCCTTTCATACTTATCTATTCAGTCTCCTTCCCCCAGTTCTCAGCTGCTGCTTTCTGCTGAAGTCACAGAAAATTGTGTGTGAGCTTTTCTTTCTGTCTCCCCCTCCTCCCTTCTGAGACAGATGATGTAAACAAGTTCCTGACTGGCTGTATCTGCACTCTGTAATGTTGGGAGAGTTAGAGCCCTATTACATAGAGCGATTATCACTCCGTGACTAGAGACAATGATTAGCCGATGAAACAATCATCGGCTGATTGTTGCTTTAGGCCCAAACCTAAATTCATCGGCCGTCGACCAGGAACACTGTTTACATCAGCTGTCTTAGAAGGGTGGGGGGAGGAGGGGGAGACAGAGAGAAAAGCTCACACACAGATTTTTGTGTCTTCAGCAGAAAGCAGCAGCTGAGATCTGGGGGAAGGAGACTGAATAGATAATAAGGAAGGAATTATTAGTCTCCACGAATGGGGGGGGGGATGATTAAGGCTACAAACCCACTTGGCGGGTCTGCAGCGAGTCCCCTCGCTGCCGATCCCGGCCCTGTACTTTTAATGGCAGACTAACACGCAGCAGGGATGTACATCCCTGCTGCAAGTTTGTCCGCAGCCCGCCCTGTTAACCCCCCGGCCGCCGGAGCTGATACAGTACTTCACCTGATCCCGGCTCCGGAGCGGGGACCAGGTGAAGTATATGCTCCAGCCAGCGGGCCGCCCGTTCGCCCCCCTGCAGCCTCGGCTGCCCCATTCCCCGGGGCTGCAGGGGGGGGTGTCGTGCGAGTGATCGGGGCTGCGGGGGGGTCCCCGCTCCAGCTTGCTTGAAGACACCGGGAACCGCCAAAGCAAGCCGGGATCAGGTGAAGTATCAGCTCTGGCGGCCGGGGGGTTAATGGGGTGGGCTGCAGACGAACTCGCAGCAGGGATGTACATCTGCCATTAAAAGTATAGGGCCGGGATCTGCAGGGGACTCGCTGCAAACCCGCCAAATGGGTTTGTACCCTTAACATGTATTTTACCTGAGCAGAATACCCATTTAACGGTTTTAACACTCGACCTCATGTTTCCTGTCTATTACACCATAGTCATGATTTAAAGGGGTAGTGCGGCTCTAAAAACTTATTCACAGAATAACACACATTACAGTTATACAACTTTGTAATGTATGTTATGTCTGTGAATCGCCCCCTTCCCCGTGTCCCACCACCTCCACCCGTGTACCCGGAAGTGTGTGGTGCATTATACATTACCTGATCCGTGTCGAGGGCCGTCCGCCATCTTGTGCCAAACGTCATCTTCGGACGGACGGACGAATCGCTGCCGCTGTCCCCCCTCCGCCGCGTCATCAGCCGCGATTGGCTGAGCATAACTGTGCTCAGCCAATCGCGGCTAAACACAGTTATGAGGCGGCGGAGGGGGGACGGCGGCAACGATTCGGCCGTCCGTCCGAAGATGACGTTTGGCACAAGATGGCGGACGGGCTCGACACGGATCAGGTAATGTATAATGCACCACACACTTCCGGGTACATGGGCCGGGGTGGTGGGACACGGGGAAGGGGGCGATTCACAGACATAACATACATTACAAAGTTGTATAACTTTGTGATGTGTGTTATTCTGTGAATAATTTTTTAGTGCCGCACTACCCCTTTAAATCACACTCAAAAAACTGAAAATGTCAGCCATGGAGTAATATTTATTTATTAGAATCTGAGCCACTATCCAATAAGGGACCATGTTTTATTTTTATACAAAACCTTGAAAAATACAGAATATTTATATATAATTTATTTTCAAAACACAGTAAACTCCAGCGCAGTGTCCTACTACGTCATCATACATTTAGGTTAACGATTACTAAAATATATTTTCCCTTTTTCTATTTCACTTGTTTTATTCTCTTATTCTTCTTTCACAAGATCCGGGTCCTGATGTCCCAGTCACTCTGTGCAACTCAGTCTGGACAAAGATGCTGTTATCAACAATCTTGGTCAGGCCCATAGACTTGAATGGAATGGCTGCACGTATGTCTGACCTGTTCTTCATTAAGATGGGGCGGCATTGGTACAACCATATCAAGGGCAGAAGTGGATCCAGCTGGAGGGGAATATAATGGAAGGGGTTGTACTTCCCTTGCACAGGATCCACTTCTGCAAGGTGTGTGGTATCTTCACCGATTTACCTGTATATACAGTAATTTGCAATAAATTAGAATATCAACAAAAAGGTTGTTTTTTATTTCAGTAATTCAATAAAAAAAAATTAAAAAAAAATTATAAAACTGAAAAAATAAAAGTTAACACAGAAATGTCGACCAAACGAAGGGTCTGTACAGTAAATGCCCCCAATACTTAGTCGGGGACCTTCTGCATGGATGACGGCATCAATGTGGCATGGAGGTGATCAGCTGATGGTACTGCAGAGGGGTTAGTGAAGCCCAGGTTGCTGTGATAGCGGCCTTCAGCTCGTCTGCATTGTTGGCTCTGGTGTTTTTCATTTTCCTCCTGACAATATCCCATAAACTCTCTATGGGGTTAAAGTCTGGCGAGTTGGCTGGTCAATCAGGCCCAGTGATGCTGTGGTTTGTAAACCAGCACCAGCACTCTGAGAACAGCCAGCTTCTTTAGCAATGAACTTTTGTGGTTTATCCTCCTTGTGGAGTGTGTGAATGACGGCCTTCTAGACATCTGTCAAGTCAGCAGTTTACTCTGTATGTAATGACTCTATAGAATATATGAGGTCACTTTTTGAATCGAATTACTGGAAAAAAAAAAAAAACTATGTTGATATTCTAATTTATTGCAAACCACTGTGTGTGTGTGTGTGTATATATATATATATATATATAATATATATAGTGTGTGTGAAAAGTCAGAGGGTAGGTTCACAAGTGCAGATTCTTCCACATATAGTAACAATATCTACACATCCACAGACTCCACCACGTCCCTCAGCCATGCATTGTACCTGTAGAAAGTGCCATGGATTCTGTCCACTTTGCTGCAATACACATTACATCCAATATATTCTTTATCATCCTAAGACGTCAATGGCTCCTGAAGGGAACGTTCTCCGACGAAACATTGGCAGCAGAGCGTTGTGTCTGGGTGTGAGATGACTGTACATCAGCCTTGAGCCCATACCTGTACACTGTACTAGAAGATGGTTGAGGCCACTCCCAATCATCAACAGTGACTGGAGCCAATCTAGGAGCCATTTACACAGAGCGCGGACGGAGCTGGAAAGAAACAGCGCTAGGACATTGTCTCACTGCGTACAACAAAGAAGGAACAATGGTGCCGGGGTGATGGGAGGCCAGGGACATCGGCGGCCGCTTTCAGTACTCACCAGAGCTCAATGCCTTCTGTGTGGGGACTGGTGCATAGTGTGTGCCAGGGGCCCATAATGTGGTTAAGGTGGCCCTGCCTGCCCCTAATTGGTAACACCCAATTGGTTATTTAATCGTACATTTCTAGTAAGAACAACAGAGGAGCGGCAGATCACACAGCTGTAAGAATAGAGGATCCACGATTGTTACTTCATTGGGAATACAGAGATTTACTGAGAGATACAGGTTCTCGCTGTTATACACATAGAACGCTAATAGAGCAGGGATGGGGAACCTTTGGCCCTCCAGCTGCTGCAAAACTACAATTCCCATCAAGCTTAACTTTGGTTGTCCAGGCATGATGGGAATTGTAGTTTTGCAACCGCTAGAGGGCCAAAGGGTCCCCATCCCTGCGCTAAAGAGCCCTCTCCCCATACTTAGTGTGCCATCTTCTTACACCCCCTACGAGGGTGGCACACCAAGCTGCTAACAGCAATATAACGGTGAATGGTTCCCACTGCATTGGTGATAACTAGAGATGAGCACAACTCCAGCATGCTTGGGTCCACCTAAACCCTCAGTACGTGGCATTTCATTACTAGTGGCTGAAAAAGTTGGATGCAGCTCTAAGGAGTCTGGGAAAACATGGGTACAGCCATAGGCCTTATCGAGGTGTTGTAGGCAGTGTTAGGGCTGCATCCAACTTCCTCAGCCGCAGGTGATCAGATGCTACAGTTATGCTATCTAGTGATAACACGCCTTGGGCCACTTTTTGTGGAACTTGTTTCTTCTGTCAGTGTTCACACCTTCTCTGGGCTGCTGTTTTGTGCATCCGGCTCTCCAATCTCATCCAAAAACATCTAACCAAGAACCTGCTGGACCCAGCGCTTATTATTAAAGGACACTTGCAGATAAATGGGCTGTCGGAAAATCAGGTTTCCTTCCCTCAGTCTGAAGACGACTCAAACGCTTATAAGGAATCTCCTTATCCATATAGATCTTCTATATACCCGTTACACAGAGACCTCCCCCCCATCCACCTTCCAGGATCCCAGCGGCTTTGTGTGGTGACATTTACCTCTTACAATCACTGTCTGTGGATCACACCTTATATTCGTTAGTCAGTAAATGAATGAACCGATCGTCCAGGAGGGATTTATATACGGCCGACAAAGTCATCAGAAATACACGAAGGTCACAGTAATCCGGCCTCTGCAATAGCCGGGGTCTCACATGTCTATAATCCATTATAGTAAACTAATTGTTAAGGTCTCCATGACTTCTCTATGATCGCTGATCTATGACTTCTCCATGGGCAATGCCCAACCCACCCACTTGTCATATCAGCCCTTACTGCCAGCGCTATTTCACATGACGGTAGCGAGCAGGTAACAGTGCAGGTGGGGGGTGGTCGGGAAGGGCTCCCCAAACGACCTTTAGTGCCCAGAGATAGCGACGGCCGGCAGACCATCGTTCACAAATTTCTCAACATGTTAAAAGGCAAGGATCAGCTGACATAGGCATGAAAGAATGCAGGACATACAGCAGCTGATAAGTACTAGAAGAGTGGACATTATTTATTAGAAGTAAATTACAAATATCTGGCACCAGTTGATTTGAAAGAAAAAAATTTTTGGTGACCTACTAGGTGAGCTTTTCTGGGCTGATGTTTCTGGGCGAAGGGGGGCCCCGCTCCATCTTGTCATTGGACGCTACTAAGGCCTTTGACAGGGTGGAGTGGGGCTTCCTATGGAAGACCTTAGAGACATTTGGGTTGGGGGATAAATTTATATCATGGGTGAAGCTATTCTATACTATGCCGGTTGCTAACATCAGGATTAATGATTCATTGACAGATTGGTTTGAACTGTCTAGGGGCACAAGGCAGGGCTGCCCACTATCCCCCCTCCTTTTCGCGTTATATATAGAACCATTGGCGGCTAGATTGAGACAAGCAAGGGAAGTAATAGGATTTGGCCTAAGGGGGGGGGGGGACGAGAAATGCTTATTATATGCTGATGATGTGTTGCTGTTTGTTAGGGGCCAGGAGTCCTCCGTCCGGGATTTTATTAATGTAGTGAATAATTATGGGTGTTATTCGGGTCTCCGAGTAAACTGGGAAAAGTCAGCACTGCTCCCACAATATTGGTCCCCCCAAGCAGACAAATTACCAGTTAATTATTATAGAGGGCGAATCCTTGCAGTATCTAGGTGTTCAGGTGACATCAGATGTAAAGAAATATAGAGAGCTTAGCTTAGTCCCACTATATAACAGATTAAAAATGAAGGTTGGAACCTGGGTCAGGATGCCAATCTCTATGGCAGATAGGATTGGGATTATTAAGATGGTTGTCCTTCCCCAGGTTCTATACCTCCTCAATAACACTCCAACATGGATACCGGATAGTTGGTTCAAGCGACTAACAGTTCTTTTGAATTCACTGATCTGGGGTAGAAAGAGGGCAAGGGTGAAATATACCACCTGGACTCAGAGGTGGGGGGAGGGTGGTGTCGCCTTGCCAGACCTCCAGCTCTATTTTTTTGCAATTGGAGCTTGAGGTCTGGCGACGTGGAGAACGTCCCGTTATTAATTTTATAGTGACGTCTGTAGTAGGGAAATATGATGATATTTTTGCAGCTTTAGAAGGACGGCTTTGTAGGTCCAAAATAAAAAAAGTATCTCAAAATATGAAAAATCACTTAAGAAGATTTGTAAAGTGAAGGGTAGCTTAGGAGTCACACCTCTATGGGGGAATAAAAATTTAGCCAAATTTCCGAAATTATCAGATACACAGTTTTGGGTGAATAGAGGATTTAGGAAAGTTGCACAGATTATACAAGGGGGGAAATAATGACAATTGAAGACTGTAAAAGGGATTTTGCACTGGAAGACTCACACAAACTATGGTATCTACAGATTGGGGAAGCACATAGGACCACTAGAAATGTAGAAGTGTGGACTGTTGATAATCATGAATTTTTTTGTTATTTATTGAATCAGGGAATAAATATTGACAAGGATATATAAAAAATAGGATATAATAGGTATAATGGATGAGATTACATGGGCTAATGTACTGAACAACACGAACGCGTCATCTTGGAATGTGATCCACAAAATTATCCAGATTAAGATCTTATATCAGCTTTATTTCTCCCCACTAAGATTTTCCCTGATTGGCGGTAGAGAAGATGCAATATGCCCAAAGTGTGGATGCGATTTCTTCATATGGTTTGGTTGTGTTCAAAGTTCAAAGTTATATAGAGGGGACGTTATCTATAACTATGGGTAAAAGAGTTTACAATTTACTATTGGGGGGGGGGGGGGGGGGGGGGGGGCCTCTCGGAGGATGGGGGTAAGATCTTATTGGTGAATAAACTAACCTCTATTGGGAAGATACTTATTTCGCGCAAATGGTTTAGTGATATGGCCCCGGCTTTTAGGGAATGGAAGGCCTTGGTGGAGAAGGTAAAGTTTTATGAGGAATGTATGGCAAAAAAGGGCTCACTCAAAGCTATGCGAAGATGCACTAAAATATGGTCATTTTGGAAATAAAGAAAAAGGTTGTTGTTTTTTTTGTTTGTTTGTTTTTCCCCCTCACTCCACTGCCGTATGGGGGTGGGAAAAAATAAATAAATAAATTCTAATACTTAACAACCGTTAACATTAAAACAATACGGGACACGATATCTATAACGTCATGTAACAATTTTATTAAATTAAGTGCCGACACACATAGAAAGGTTTACTGCCAGCAGACACGCCGCCGTGTGCTTCCTCCAATGAGAGTTTATCGGGTGTTCACCTGGAGAAATACAAGATTATTCTGGTATCAGCAACAATTCATGATCAACATCAAGTCAATGCTCAGTGATCGAGTAAAGCAAAGATGGGGAACCTTCAGCCCTTCAGCCATGATGGGAATTGTAGTTTAGCAATAGCTGGAGGGCCAAAGGTTCCCCATCCCTGGGCTAAAGCAACACTGTAGTAATCTTTATAAGACAGAAGGCTGAGGCCGGAGTACCACTTTAGGCTAGAAATAGCGATTACTAGCCACATGGCCAAAAACCACAGTCGCACACGACCCACACACAGCCTCAGCTTGGCACTGGGTTTCTTGAGACTGCCAGGCGGTGGCTGCAGCTACTTGTGTTCTAACACGTCCCCATACACAAAAGTTGACACCACAACCTGTGTAACTGTCAGATCACCATGGACTCCTAGGTTCATAGGGAGTAATTTATAGTGCCATGTTTTTTACTGCACTGTACAATAAGGGCCGATATTTAGGAGCAAACAAGGGCCGACCTGTCAGGTTAGGGCTCAGTTGGTCCTTGTTCCCCGTGTGCTGTCTGCTGGAGCGGAGGAGGGGAGGGAGGGAGCTTCAGGAGGGGCTGCCTGCGTGGCCCATAGGAGAGAGTGGTGGTCTGCTGCTGCTGCTTCCATTACACAGAGTGACGGCCAGCAGATCATCACTATTGTTTTTATTCAACATGCTGAAAGACAACGATCAGCAGTCATTGTGCATATCGGCTGATCGTTGTCTTTCAGCATGAGCTATTACACAAAATAATTATGGGCTCATAATCGTTCAGTGTAATAGAGTCCTAAGCCGTGCTCAGATGTCCCCAGGCCTCCCTGGAGCAGGTGCTTGGGCGTATGACCTGACCCGAGGGGCTGACAGTGCGCTGTAGGTGGTAGTACATCAGCAGGTTAACCGTGGATATTCTGTCAGTGGAGCGGGTGCTGTACAACCCAATTTTCTAAATGTAACCAAGAATGAACCTGAACTGGCCGGCCTCCTGCGTGATCGCTCCTTCTACATCTGTGCATGCACCACTAACAATGACGGCAAATGCAGGTGGCACAGGACATCACCGGCGCATGCACAGACCAGGAAAATGGTGCGGTCATTTAGGAGGGCGGCCATATTAATAAAGGAGTGGTGAAACATCCCAGAGTGCGGCATGAGGGCCTCCCCGCAACTACTCTGTCTCTTGGTTACAGATGGCCACTAATTTGTCTCTCTGCCGGACAACTATCCCCCGCAGAGCGCACTGACATGCTGAGAGCCGTGACTAGTCGCAGCCAATTGCCCGTCCCAATGACAAGTTGCCACCCCTCTCCCAACCTTGCGTGGCATAATTAAACTTTTTTTCTCTTTATGAAGCTTCTGCTGAGCCGTGGCCAGTAAATACTCCGCAAGCTGCACACTAGATCTGTACTCTGCTGCTGGGAACCATATCAGCACAATTGTTCGCACCGGTTCCCTTTAACCCTTTATTTGCTGTGTCAAGTTATAATCCACTGTGATGCATCAGTATACGGACTCGTAGTTACGGACGACTATAATACTGACCACATCATCGATCTTCAGGATACTACGAACAGTTTCTGTGGCCAGAGTCAGAGAGCTGATGGAGACCAAGAGCGGCTGAACAACCAGTTCCTCCAGAATATTAGATATTCCTCCCTAGAAAACACAAACCAGTTACTAACAATTCTGAAAAGAAAAGCCAATGTTTGAGGCAGGAAAAGCCGATTCCGAGTGACTGACCTTTCGCACATTAATCCCGGCAGTCTTCTCGCCCTGTGCGTGTCTATTTCTCAGCTCTGTTACGGTGGATATTGGGTTCAGTCCGGCATTCTCTGCCAGTGTGGATGGGATGATTTCCAAGGCATCTGCAAAAGCTCGGATACAGTAGGACTCCATGCCGCTGAGCGTTCGTGCGTATTCGTTCAGCCGCAGGGACAGCTCAATCTCAGGAGCGCCTCCTCCAGCAATCAGAGCCCTATATAGCCAGAACACAAAGGTCTTAATGCTCTAAGCTACCAAAACAGAGCACCACAGGGGGAATCAGAAGTTAGAAGAAAAAAAACAAAAAAAACAAAACACTAACCTGCTGATAGCTCCCTAGTGGGCACGGTGTGCTGAGGATGATAGTATGTCTGTTACCTTCATCCTCAGCCCCCTTCATAGGCAAAAAAAAAAAAAAAAAAAAGCCTCTTTCTGTACTCAAAAAGCTGTCTCCCAGCCTCCCCCCCTCCACACTTATCTGTGTATTATAAGGCAAAGTCATAGAAACAAAGTGAAGATGGGTTTGCCAAGTCCAACATAACCTATGGAGAGGGGAGGGGGGGGGGGGATGAGTGAGCAGGGAGAGAGAAGCAGCTCCTGCAGTTTGGAGACTGTCTAGGCACATAAAACGCTGGATTCACAGGTCAGAAAGGTCAGTACTTATCAGGGATCTTGGTGAGAGAAGATTGCAGGACGAAGTGCTCAGCAGGGCTGTCTTTTCTCCTCTCTGTGCTCACTCATCTCCCACAGCCCCTCCCCCCTCCATAGACCATAATGAACACAAAAATCCTGCTTCTTCTCAAAGAAGGGGGGGGGGGGGGGAGGTAGGAAAACAGCTTTTTGAGTACAGAAAAAAACACTTTTGCTTAATGAAACCTATTATAGAGTTTCTTAAAAAATATCACTTGAACTATTCATATTTATTGATTTCTGACAGCTACACTTTAAAAATACACACTGCAATTCAGTGTGAACTACAGCACGTATTCTTACTTAAAACAGACTGCATGTATACGGATGTGTAATATGCACTTAATACATACTAAAACCTAAAGAATTATATACACCACCACAAATTCTACACAACCCCGTACCTTTTCTTCACTAAGCAGCGAATTACACAGAGTGCATCATGGATGGAGCGCTCGGCCTCCTCAATCACAAGCTTATTAGACCCCCGGACGACAATAGTAACCGTTTTGCCGGGATTGGCGCACCCACTTATCTACAAGAGCAACAAAACCATTAATAACCCTGCCGCACTTTAAAAGTCAGAAATGAAGATAAAGCTGTAACACTCACCTTCACAAGCTTCCCGGAGCCATTCAGACTAACTTCTTCAGCGAGCTCAGCTGTGGCCAACATGTCTGCTGTAAACTGGTCAATGTGCGCCACCGGCTTGGTTCCAATGGTCTGTAAATAGGGTTAGTCCTAATGGTTATTTTTACACCCAAAATAAAACATCCAGATGCCGAGAGTCACTACAGAGGACACTGACCTTACAGATGAACTCAATGTCTTCTCGCTCTATGTCCTTAACCACCATGATTTTCATTTTATTCAGGAAGTGTAGAGCAAGGTCACTAAGAGCATCCCTGAATATAGGAGAGAAGGGATATGGATTAGGTTATATGCCTGTAGTCCAGAATACACATGGATGGAAGGCTCCCAAATCGCACATTAAATACTTAAAATGAATCTGTGACCCCTAGAAGGTTTACTGAGCCGACAACACTGTTTTCACACCATTCACAGCCCCAGAACACACAGATTCAGGCAACAAAAGGTATGTGGTAAATACTGTCAATGATATCTATCAAGCAGTGCCACCAGCTTTGTAAGCGTTCAGTGGGGGGTTACAGATTTGCATTAGAGGGGTACTCCGGAAGAAAAATATATTGTTTTTGAAACAAAGAAAATTATACAAATTTGTAATTTACTTCTATTTAAAATCTCAAGTCTTCCAGTACTTATCAGCTGCTGTATGTCCTGCAGGAAGACAGTGCTCTCTGCTGCCACCTCTGTCCATGTCAGGAACTGTCCACAGCAGGAGAGGTTTTCTATGGGGATTTGCTGCTGCTCTGGACAGTTCCTGACATGGACAGAGGTGGCAGCAGAGAGCACTGTGTCAGACTGGAGAGAACACACCACTTCCTGCAGGACATACAGCAGCTGATAAGTACTGGAAGACAGGAGAGTTTTAAATAAAAGTAAAACACAAATCAGTATGACCTTGAAATCTGATTGATTAAAATAAATGTTTTCTTCAGAGTATTCCTTTAAAAGGGTTATCCAGGATTAAGAAAAAAAAAACACTCCTACTTACTTGCTAACACAGCGCCACTCCTATCCTCAGGTTGTGTGTGGTATTTCAATTCAGCTCCATTTACTTCAATGTAACGAAGCTTCAAAAATAAACATCCAACCAGAGTGGTGCGTTTCTGAAAAAGTATCAGTGGTTTTTCTAAGCCTGGATAACCCCTTTAAGAGAATGTTGTCGGTGCAGAACCTAGCATGATCTCCTGCTTTAAAGGGGTTATCCAGCGTTAGAAAAACATGGCCACTTTCTTCCAGACACAGCACCGCTCTTGTGTCCAGGTCAGGTGCTGTTTGCAATTAAGCTCCATTGCCTTCAATGGAAGTAGTGAGTTGCAAAACCAGCACCCAACCTGGAGACCAGAGTGGTGCTGTCTCTGGAAGAAAGTGGCTATGTTTTTCTAATATTAGATAACCCCTTTAATCAAAGAAATAATGCCTAAACCATATACTCTTAAAGCCCACCATGCCATTTCAGCACAGCATCCCCCTTTAGTCTCAGGATTGGCAGAGGACCCAGGTATCAGACCCCCGAGAGCCATAAAATGACAATTCCTCCTAGTGGTGTGCCATCAGTTTATGGGATTAGAGTTCCCCTTTATCTCCATAGTGGTGTGGTCACCCCATTTGTTTCTCAGTTTGGTTCTAACACAATAGAGTTGTAATGTTACGTTACCTTAAAATAGACTTCTGGATAAGCAGCACATTGCAGCCGGCCTTCTTGATTTGTTTCACAAGGTTGAGAATGTAGCTTCTTTCTTCTCTTAAAACTCTGTCCATCTGTGCATAATCTGACACCACAATCTGGTTATCCATCTGGAAGAAGATACACATCACATCTTGTTTAGTACATAGATATCAGCCTCATGAGATAATACACCTCGGCATAAGACTTGTGGAAGGAGAAGACTGCCGAAAGTAAGACACCCTGGGACTATGCTTGCTATGCTGATACTAGGCCATAGGTGTCACACTCAGGCCTCCAGCTGTTACAAGACTACAATTCCCATCATGCCTCAACAACCAGCTTGGCTTTCCAGGCATGATGGGAGTTTGACACCCATAGGTGTAGGGGATTCATGTGTACACACACACAGCCATTGGCCTAGAAGACACGAATCCATACAATCTCTTGATACTCACATCTGTTTTTGGAGCAGATAAGCAGAACTGAATGAGACCGATCTTTGCTTTTTCCACCCTGGTCACTCCAGTGTTTGCCACTTTCTGTGTCAGGACGAGACCTTCAATCATTTCACAGTCATCAATGGTTCCACTGGAGAGAAGAGAAGACTGTATGTTACTCCATGACACCCACATCTATTCAGCTGCCAGCACTTTCCACACGGACACATCACTTAGTCCCTTACAAGCTGACAGAGAACCTCAACTTCCACTCAAAGTCACTTCACTGAGCGTAAAAAAGCAATATCATCACACTGTTACAACAGAGAAATTCTCACCCGAGTTTCTTGACTATTTTGATGTCACGAAGATCGACACTGTTTGCAGTCAAAGGATCAATCACTTTCATTACGGCGTCTACACTCATTGGTGCGAGCAAGCTGGAATACTGGGAGACCACCTGGAAGAAACAACACGACATGTAGCTGAGGGTCTCTTCATGTATGAAAAGTAGAGGTGAGCGCAACTTGTCCATGTCCGACCCTGGAAGTCTCTGCACCTGAATACTGGCGGCTGAGGTATCCGGATGTAGCCTATGGCTGTATCCACAATGCTCCCTAGGACAGTATCCAACCTCTCCAGCCACCGGTAATCAAATGCCAAGACTTGCAGGGTCAGACGGACCGCCACACGCTGGAGTTGCGCTCGTCTCCCAGACAATACTTAACAGCTGTGATCACTTCTGGGTCGGATCTGACCGGGTCTGGTGATTCATCAACTTATTACCAACTAACACTGCTCCTAGTTCTGTTACATGACTGAAATCCTACCATGTGATACAGGCTCCTCCCTCCCACTGCCCATGATAGTGTCTACACTACTCCTTCATGCCCAGTTTTGTAGGCTTGTAAATGTTTTTATTTTAAACATTTTTTTAAAGAATTTTTGGTAACATTTTCTCTAAATTTCCATATTTCTCTCTACATTATAAAATAATCCTGATATCTTGCAGTTTTCATTCTCTCCACTTGGAGTAAAACTTAGCTAAGACTTCCTGTTGTGTCGGTGATGATAAGAGGAGGCTGCTGTAAAGTGATCTGTACAGCATTGCAGCATCATGTGACACCAGTAGATAAAGGAGACAATAACAGCTCCCTGTGAAATGACCTCTACACAGGTCACAGAGCATGCTCAGTAATGTCACATTCATCTCAAAAGGGACAGTGTTTATTGTCGTCTATGTCCATGAGTCTTGCTGTAAAGCAGGTCACTAAATGCTGTTAAAAACAGTCCAGACAATATGGCCGCCCCCATAACAATGTACAAAAAGTGAAATAAAAAAAAATTGTAGGAACCATATCTGAGGTCACCTTAACGTGGTGAGATGGTACATCCTATTTAATCAAATGATTTGCAAAGAACCTCATTTTATAAAAAAAAAATAAAAAAATCTTAAGGGCAGTTTTTATTGCTGTTCCACTTATGTTTTTGTCTGTATATTAGCCACAGCAGCGTGCAACCTGCACTGTGTGAACAGTGGTATCTGTGTGCTGCCCAATGTTTGTGGCTTCACTACTTTCAATCACAGCTGGCTGAGAAGTTTTCATAACACACTGGATTAACATGTCAATTGTTTTTAAGGGATTGTCCAGGACTGGAACAACATGTCTGCCTTCCAGAAACAGCGCCCCTCTAGCTTCCAGGGTGTGTGTGGTTTTGTAATTTAGCTCCATTCACTTCAATGGAACCAAACTTCAAAACCCCCACCCCACCTGAAGACAAGAGAGGTGCTTTTTCTTGAAGCAGCCATATTTTTCTGATCCTGGACAACCCTTTTAGGTTTATAGATTACTCTTCATTTTATTTGAGGCCATGTCTCAGCAGCAGCAGCCGCCCTAAAGCAACAAAAAGGATGAAGAAAAGGGTTGTGTATACGCAGCAGTTTTGATATACATGGCAGGGTGGTGGGCAGTGTATATGCAGCAGGTTGAGGCAGCATATATGTAGCAGGGTTAGTATACACAGCAGGGTTGTGAACTATACACGGCAAGGTTGTGGGCAGTGTATAGGCAGCATGGTTGATATACATGGTAGGGTTGGGGGCAGTGTATATGTGGCAGGGCCATGGACAGTGTATAAGCAGCAGGGTCGGTATACATGGCAAGGTTATGGGCAGTGTATAGGCAGCAGGGTCAATATACACAGCAGGGTTGTGTGCAGTGTATAGGCTGCAGGGTCAGTATACACAGCACGTTTGTGGGCAGTGTATAGGCAGCAGGGTCAGTATACACAGCACGTTTGTGGGCAGTGTATACACGGCAGGGTTGTGGCCCTGATGTGGAGTTACATGGTTAGGCAGGTGTAACATTATATACATGATATATACCTTAGAGTTCAGGGACGTTGTTGCGCTGTTCAGCAATGTCTCTCGGTCACTTAACTCCACAGGTTGAGCCATACTGCTCAGGACTTCCACCCCTTTATCTACAGCCAGCTGGAATGACTCAGAAATAGTGGTGGGATGTATACCTGCATGGGACAACGGTAGGAATATATGATCACCAGGTTACACAGCTCATACCCAAAGATATATTTACCTACCCATGTAGACGGGGACAGACTGTAGAGATGAGCAAACTTACGGAATGCTCACCAGTGACTGGGGAAGATGGATGCCGCCCTAGGACTGCCTGCAAAACATAGATACAGCCTAAGACTCTAGGACCGCATCCATCTTCTGCTGTAACTTAGAAGTGTGTTTATGTTGAGAGGACACTCCCTGCATTGGTGAGCTGGCTATCCTATTATATCACTGACATTCGGAAACTGCCTTACATCAAGAGTCAAAAACGTTATAGCCACTTAATACTTGGGATTTTCACAGCACATAAAGCTGAACTCATTGCCTTGGTGGTTGCCAGGGGTCACTGAATGGAGAGTTTGGGGGATATAGAAGACCCCCTCCGAGGATAATCTCTGTTCATATTATCAGATGTCAGAAAGATGGGTCCCATATAGAAGCCCCCCTGTGAGCAGTGCTGGCTATGTGGGACATGTAGTACTATGAGGGCTGGGTAATAATGCTGATAACTGTACCTTTCTGCAGGAGCTTAGCGCAGGCATCTAGGAGGGCACCGGCAATGACCACCACAGAGGTTGTGCCATCTCCAGCTTCAATATCCTGAGCCTTGGATAATTCAACCAACTGGAAAAGAAGACATGAAAAATGTAATGAACACAAATTGTTCTAGTTCACAGTCTGAGTCATTACAGCCGTCCCGGACCCAGAAGACCAGATCAATTTGCCGGTCATCTGAGTGTAAGGGCCGACTAGATGGACCAAGTGGGTATTTTCTGCTGACAATCTTCTATATTTCTATGTAACACATTATAGGAGCCTTCTCCTCTGAGACCACCCCTGGATCAGAGAGCAGAGCTTAGGGCTGTATGACACGGCCCAATCACTCATGTAAATAAGTGCTGATCTGCTAGCAGAGCGCCCACTTACTGAGACTATTACATGGCTCATTAGCGGCAGTCCCTTCTCAGGCAGTTTATCATCTTATGTTTAACAGTCATCAGTCTGCGGCCGATAATTTGTAGGCAGGAATAGGCAACAATCACAGCCGATGATGGTTTTATCAGCTGATCATTGTCTTTATTGCACGGAGCGATAGCCTGCTGAATCGGACTGATGTGGCAGATTGTCACTCTGTGTATTAGGGCATTTATTTAGGTGCCATTATATTAAAGTAATACCACTCTAAGGGTATGTGCACACTGCTTAAAAACAGATGGAAACTCCGTCGCTTAATCCGCCACTCGCGGACAGTGTCGGGTATCAGCTGCAGATTACACGTCGGAGTTTCCGTTTGTTTTAAGCAATGTGCACATAAAGCGATGTATAAGACACTCATTTCTCTCCGGAGTACCCCTGTAATCCTGGCTCACCATCTTGGCTGCTGGGTGCAGGACTTGCATCTGCTTCAGGATGGTGGCTCCATCATTTGTAATGGTCACATCTCCTTTACCATCTTGAATCTGTAAGAAGGGAAAACATCAGGGTAACTGTGTCACACGTACCAGGCTGGACTACACCGGACACACGACCTGTCAGCTTACCATCTTGTCCATTCCCTTTGGTCCAAGGCTCGTTCTGACGGCATCGGCAACAGCTGCAAGAAAAGGAGTCAGATATGAGTGCTGCTCATCCCATAGGGCACAAATCCACAGGGGGCCTGATACAGCGGGCGTATGTGTCTATACAGGGGGCTTATATATATGGCTATACAGATCCCACCCCAGTACCAGAGCATCCCCAGAGCACAGGCATGATTGTGTCCTAGCATCTGTCCTGGAACCTTCCAGACACCATCTATTACCCTGTCACTTACCCCAATTGTATTAGGACATGTAGCTTCCTGTAATTTATAATCTCTCGGCCATGAAGTATATGTACACTGTTCCGCTAACACTCAGCAGCCATCAGAAAAGCGTGCCATGTGTCACATCTAGTGTTGGGCGAAACTGTCAACATGTCTAATATGAATCTGAACTCTGCATCTGATTCTGATTCCCTCCAGCAGAAGTTAGATGCCGCCCAAGGGAGTCCAGGAAAACATGGATACAGCCATAGACCATAGGACGTATCCACCAGGGCTCCCTAATGCTGCATCCAAATTCTTTAAGTGACTGTACCACCAGGCCCAGGCTGAAGCACTGGAGGCGGCCGACCCCCCCTTAGTGGGAGGAAACCCCCTCCCCTCTATGATAGGGTTCCATTGATTCTAATGGAGTCACGTCATGGAGGGGCTGGAGACTCTTCCCACTAAGGGGGGGGCCGGCCGCCTCCAGTGCTTCTGCCTGGGCCTGGTGGTACAGTCACTTTAAGCCACTGGTAACCAAATGCAGAGTGTACTCTGGTTACACCCATCTATATACCAGCACAGGCTGATCACACAGCTAATAATGCGTATATATAATGTATACTAATGCTATATACCAGCACAGGCTGATCAGAGAGCTAATAATGTGTGTATATATATATATATATATATATATATATATATATATATATATATATATATATATAATGTATACTAATGCTATATACCAACACAGGCTGATCACACAGCTAATAACCTGTATATATAATGCATACTAATGCTATATACCAGCACAGGCTGATCACACAGCTAATAATGCGTATATATAATGTATACTAATGCTATATACCAGCACAGGCTGATCACACAGCTAATAATGCGTATACATAAATGATACTAATGCTAAATAACAGGCCAGCCATGCTGACTACAGCTCCGCTACACAGGGAGGAGCCCAGAGGATACATGTGTGACACCAGACAACTAAATTAGGGAACAGCACATCAGCCAGGTGGGGTGGGGGGTCCCCCTCAGTATATCAGCCAGGTGGGGTGGGGGGTCCCCCTCAGTATATCAGCCAGGTGGGGTGGGGGGTCCCCCTCAGTATATCAGCCAGGTGGGGTGGGGGGTCCCCCTCAGTATATCAGCCAGGTGGGGTGGGGGGTCCCCCTCAGTATATCAGCCAGGTGGGGTGGGGGGTCCCCCTCAGTATATCAGCCAGGTGGGGTGGGGTGTCCCCCTCAGTATATCAGCCAGGTGGGGTGGGGTGTCCCCCTCAGTATATCAGCCAGGTGGGGTGGGGTGTCCCCCTCAGTATATCAGCCAGGTGGGGTGGGGTGTCCCCCTCAGTATATCAGCCAGGTGGGGTGGGGTGTCCCCCTCAGTATATCAGCCAGGTGGGGTAGGGGGTCCCCCTCAGTATATCAGGTGGGGTGGGGGGTCCCCCTCAGTATACCAGGTGAGGGGTGGGGGTCCCCCTCAGTATACCAGGTGAGGGGTGGGGGTCCCCCTCAGTATATCAGCCAGGTGGGGTGGGGTGTCCCCATCAGTATATCAGCCCGGTGGGGTGGGGGGTCCCCATCAGTATACCAGGTGGGGTGGGGGTCCCCCTCAGCATACCAGGTGGGGTGGGGGTCCCCCTCAGTATACCAGGTGGGGTGGGGGTCCCCCTCAGTATATCAGCCAGGTGGGGTGGGGGGTCCCCCTCAGTATATCAGCCAGGTGGGGTGGGGGGTCCCCCTCAGTATATCAGCCAGGTGGGGTGGGGGGTCCCCCTCAGTATATCAGCCAGGTGGGGTGGGGGGTCCCCCTCAGTATATCAGCCAGGTGGGGTGGGGGGTCCCCCTCAGTATATCAGCCAGGTGGGGTGGGGGGTCCCCCTCAGTATATCAGCCAGGTGGGGTGGGGGGTCCCCCTCAGTATATCAGCCAGGTGGGGTGGGGGGTCCCCCTCAGTATATCAGCCAGGTGGGGTGGGGGGTCCCCCTCAGTATATCAGCCAGGTGGGGTGGGGGTCCCCCTCAGTATATCAGCCTGCCCCCTCCCCAGGACCCACCACACCTAATGTCATAGAGACCACAGAGAAGCATGCAGCAGCCACAGCGTCCCTATGTACCTGACACTACATTTCCCAGCGTCCCCTGCCTGCTGTGTGACTGACAGGAGGTGGCCGGGAATTCTGGGAGTTGTAGTCCTAACATAGCTGTGGAGTCACGCCGTTATATAGCGGCCTGTCCCGGGCACCGGGGCGCCCTCCTCACCTTTCCCCGCTGAGATGTTGCTGAAGCGGATCTGAGACGGCTTGTCCCGGTCCTGGTAAGCTCCTTTCTTCTTGCCGGCGCCTCCATTGCCGCCTCCTGATGCCGCGGCCATGACTTTGGGAGCGGAATTATCCGGCATAACGGCAGATGCGGGGAGCTGGTCCCGGGCGGGTGTGCTGCACGGAGAGGGACGGGCCGGAGCGGGTCACTGGGTGGAGGATGACTACGGATTCCGCGCTCACCCCGGTGTCTGAAGCTTCCAGAACAAAACGCCGGTTGCAGGCGGGGCCAGGGGCGTAAGGGAGGCGTGACAGCGTGATGACGTCAGAGGGCGCCCTGTAACGCGCGTAAAACGAAACCTGCCACCATCCAGCAGCTGGTGCAAAACTACAACTCCCAGCATGCCCGGCCAGCTGACAGTATTAGTGATAGGCGGTTGGGACCTGTAGTTCTACAGGTGCTGGGATATGTTTCCTCTATTCAACCCTATGACAAACAGCACACATATATACATACATACACATAGCACACATACATACATACATACATACACATAGCACACATACATACATACACATAGCACACATACATACATACATACATACATACACATAGCACACATACATACATACACATAGCACACATACATACATACATACACATAGCACACATACATACATACATACACATAGCACACATACATACATACATACATACATACACATAGCACACATACATACATACACACACATAGCACACATACATACATACATACACATAGCACACATACATACATACACATACATACATACACATAGCACACATACATACATTCATACACACATACACATAGCACACATACATACATACACATAGCACACATACATACATACACATAGCATACATACACATAGTACACATACATACACACATAGCACACATGCATACATACATACATACATACACATAGCACACACACATACATACATACACATAGCACACATACATACATACACACAGCACACATACATACACATAGCACACATACATACATACATACATACATACACATAGCACACATACATACATACATACATGCATACACATACATACACACATAGCAGACATACATACATACACATAGCACACATATATACACATACATAGCACACATACATACACATACATACATACACATAGCACACATACATACACATCCATACATACATACACATACATACACACATAGCAGACATACATACATACACATAGCACACATATATACACATACATAGCACACATACATACACATACATACATACACACAGCACACATACATACACATAGCACACATACATACATACACACAGCACACATACATACACACACACAGGAGTCTGACTCTGAAGCCACACCAACACTGTTCCATGATTTACAGGAGTCTGACTCTAACCACGCCCACACTGTCCTATAAGTGACAGGAGTCTGACTAGCCACGCCCACAATGTCCTATGAGTGACAGGAGTCTGACTAGCCACGCCCACACTGTCCTATGAGTGACAGGAGTCTGACTAGCCACGCCCACACTGTCCTATGAGTGACAGGAGTCTGACTAGCCACGCCCACACTGCTCTATGAGTGACAGGAGTCTGACTAGCCACGCCCACACTGCCCTATGAGTGACAGGAGTCTGACTAGCCACGCCCACACTGTTCCATCATTGACAGGAGTCTGACTCTAGCCACGCCCACACTGTCCTATGAGTGACAGGTGTCAATCTTTGTAGCCACACCTACACTTTAGTGTTCCTGAGCAGGTGTGCCTCTACATCATGGCACATCCTGTATATATCTCTGTGCTCTGGACTGAAAGTAGCTTTCTACTTCTTTGCCGCTTGTTGTCTCACTTTCTCTGTTCTTTGCTCAGCTGAAGGTATCACAAGGGTTAAAGCTAATGTACCATCAGTACATTCCCTTTAAGTGCTACATATGAATAGAACGTCCTTTCTTGAACCACGGCCCTGTTCCCGCGCATGTCGCCGGTCTATTACCGGGTGCCGGCCCAGGCTGAAGCACTGAAGGCAGACCGGCCCTCCCCCGCGGCTCGATTAGACTCATTTAAAAAGACTGTCAGTAGGCTTAGGGTGTCCTATCTCAGGGTAGCATAAACTAGTTATGTGCATGAGCTCAGTAGTCCTGGATATTCATGAGAAGCAGAAAACTCCGCCCACCAGCTGCTGATTGGCAGTTATCTACCCATGCTGTGTATAGGCCTCCACCTGTCAATCAGCAGGTGAAGGGCGGGGGGAGGGGTGTGGCAGTAATCCTATTCTCCTGCATATTAGGAGAATGGCTGAGCAGAATTATGTTAGTAATACACCGATCTGTTCAGCATTTCTGTCACTAGTTTGTTCTGTCCTCATTTAAGGCGGAATAAACCAAGTGACAGATCCCTTTAAAGCGAATCTGTACCAGCCGCCGTCCACCCTAAACCGCTGGTACCACTGTCTAGACTTCATCACCCCATGTCCGTCCCGGGGTCCGCCTGTCTCCTGGGGACGGTATTCTGGCTAAAAACAAGTTTTATTCCAGCGGTGGGTGTCAATGAGGCGGGGCCTAACACATCCGTGCCTCAGGCCTGCAGCGCCTCTCTCTAGACGTGGGTTTTTTAGGCAGAATACCCTCCCCAAAGGTCTGGTGTAAGATACAAGGTGACTATACGACTTTCGACGGAAAAATAGAAACGTTACGGCTATTACTATGGGAGACAACATTCAAGCACATGACTTTGGGCAATAAAGTCCAGGCGGCTGGTCACTAAGGGGTTAGTGTCGGACGGGAGGGGCAGTTGCCAGTGACAACCAGAGACTTATGCTTATACATTCCTGCCTAGAAGTTTGCAAACATAAAACTTGTAAACGTGACTGGTTGCTATGGGCAACCGACTCCGACTAATGACGTTCTCTGTTATCATAGCAACCGAGAACCGGCCGACGACGTGGGTCACTGACGTCACGCCTAGCGCAGGGCAGCATCATTTGCCAATCAAAATGTGGCCGTCCCGCTACGCTTCTGCCATCCCGAGGCTTCGGTGGTGGTCACGTGACTTAGCTCTAGCCGATCACGTGCTCGCGCTCCTGTCATGGCTGATGCGGAGAGTAGTAAAGCGCTTAGCGGATTGCTGAACGGCATCGCACAGAGCAGATACTATGGAAACCCGGAGATAACGGAGGAGCTGCTGAAGACGGAGCTGTACCCGGAGCTGCCGCCCAACGAGTTCCGAGCCCTGCACGACAAGATGCAAGGCATCATCAAGGTACCGCCATAGTGTCACTGTATACAGGAGGGGGGGGAGAGGCACTGTATACAGGAGGGGAGGGGAGGGGAAGGTCACTGTATACAGGAGGGGGGGGGGTCACTGTATACAGGAGGGGAGGGGGGAGAGGCACTGTATACAGGTAGGAGGGGGGAGGCACTGTATACAGGAGGGGGGGGGGTCACTGTATACGGGAGGGGAGGGGGAAGGTCACTGTATACAGGAGGGGAGGGGGGAGAGGCACTGTATACAGGAGGGGAGGGGGGGGGTCACTGTATACAGGAGGGGGGGGGGGGAGAGGCACTGTATACAGGTAGGAGGGGGGAGGCACTGTATACAGGAGGGGAGGGGGGAGAGGCACTGTATACAGGTAGGAGGGGGGAGGCACTGTATACAGGAGGGGGGGGGGGGGGGGTCACTGTATACGGGAGGGGAGGGGAAGGTCACTGTATACAGGAGGGGGGTAATTGTATACAGGAGGGGAGGGGAGGTCACTGTATACAGGAGGGGAGGGGAGGTCACTGTATACAGGAGGGGAGGGGGGAGGTCACTGTATACAGGAGGGGAGGGGAGGTCACTGTATACAGGAGGGGAGGGGGGAGGTCACTGTATACAGGAGGGGGGGTCACTGTATACAGGAGGGGAGGGGGGAGAGGCACTGTATACAGGAGGGGGGGTCATTGTATACAGGAGGGGAGGGGGGAGAGGCACTGTATACAGGAGGGGAGGGGGGAGGTCACTGTATACAGGAGGGGGGGTCACTGTATACAGGAGGGGAGGGGGAGAGGCACTGTATACAGGAGGGGAGGGGGGAGGTCACTGTATACAGGTAGGAGGGGGGGGTCACTGTATACAGGAGGGGAGGGGGAGGTCACTGTATACAGGAGGGGAGGGGGGGAGAGGCACTGTATACAGGAGGGGAGGGGGGAGGTCACTGTATACAGGAGGGGAGGGGGGAGGTCACTGTATACAGGAGGGGAGGGGGGGGTCACTGTATACAGGAGGGGAGGGGGGGTCTCTGTATACAGGAGGGGAGGGGGGGTCACTGTATACAGGTGTGGGGGGAGCACTGTATACAGGAGGGGGGGTCACTGTATACAGGAGGGGAGGGGGGAGGTAACTGTATACAGGAGGGGAGGGGAAGGTCACTGTATACAGGTAGGAGGGGGGAGGTCACTGTATACAGGTGGGGGGGAGCACTGTATACAGGAGGGGAGGGGAGGTCACTGTATACAGGAGGGGAGGGGGGGGAGAGGCACTGTATACAGGAGGGGGGGTCACTGTATACAGGAGGGGGGTCACTGTATACAGGAGGGGGGGGGGGAGAGGCACTGTATACAGGAGGGGAGGGGGGGAGAGGCACTGTATACAGGAGGGGGGGAGAGGCACTGTATACAGGAGGGGAGGGGGGAGAGGCACTGTATACAGGAGGGGAGGGGGGGGTCACTGTATACAGGAGGGGAGGGGGGGGGAGGTCACTGTATACAGGAGGGGAGAGGGGGGGAGGTCACTGTATACAGGAGGGGAGAGGGGGGGAGGTCACTGTATACAGGAGGGGAGAGGGGGGGAGGTCACTGTATACAGGAGGGGAGAGGGGGGGAGGTCACTGTATACAGGAGGGAAGGGGTGGAGAGTCACTGTATACAGGAGGGGAGGGGGGGAGGTCACTGTATGCAGGGGAGAGAAGTTCACTGTATACAGGAGGGGAGGGGCAGAGGCACTGTATACAGGAGGGGGGTCACTGTATACAGGTGGGGGGGAGGGGGGCACTGTATAGAGGAGGGGGGTGAGGTCACTGTATACAGGGGGGGGAGGGGGTCACTGTATACGGGAGGGGGGCGTCACTGTATACGGGAGGGGGGCGTCACTGTATACGGGAGGGGGGCGTCACTGTATACGGGAGGGGGGCGTCACTGTATACAGGAGGGGAGGGCGGTCACTGTATACAGGAGGGGAGGGCGGTCACTGTATACAGGAGGGGAGGGCGGTCACTGTATACAGGAGGGGGGTGACTATACAGGAGGGGAGGGCGGGGTCACTGTATACAGGAGAGAGGTTACTGTATACAGGAGGGGAGGGGGATTGTGGTTACTACTGAGAATTTAGAGATTAGATAAAAACACCATTTTGTTAGTAGTCAGGTGTCTGTAGTAGTAGTCGTCAGTACTGCTGAGACAACACCACATTTAAAATAAAATGACTACCCAACCTGCTGTCTAGAGTAAGTCATGCAGTAACCCACTGAAGTCAGTACAATGTGGGATAACAATATGTTAGTACATTATCTCTCAGGATGATGAGTTTTGTTCGGTTTTCTAATGCCGCGTTTCCCCTTTAAAAGAAACTCCTGGCAAATGTAAAAAATTAAAGAGGGCAGAGAGTGGTGGGAACATAATAATCACAGGATACTCACCTATCCCCAGGGCCGGATTAAAGGAAGGGCACCAGGGGCACGTGCCGAGGGGCCTCCACCACTAGGGGGCCTCCACCAGCCCAAATCTGGAAGTGGTGTCTGGGAGCCAGTCCCACGCGCAAAAAGCATGTGGAAACCCTACCTCGACACAGCACTGGCCACACTGTATGCTGTCCAGGGAGGGAGGGAGGCAGGGCTCCAGACTAAAAAATTTACCTAGGAGCCATTGGCTCCTAACCTGAAAAATTTAGGCGCCAAATAGAATATTTGGTCGCCAACATTTTAAACCATGTAAAATTAATGTTATGTTAAATGGGACTTACTGTGTGCAGAGGCCACGGCAGCCTCCTCCTCCTCCTTTAGATCCTTTCTTTTCTTAGTTTGTATATGGTTGTCAAGTTGCAAGTTTCCATGTTGAACGTTTTCAGTCTGACTCAGTACTTCAGCTTCACTTGGCTAGCCTTCTAATGAGGCTTACTCTTCTGAACTTGAACTTAAAGGGAACCTGTCGACCCCCGTGCCGGGGTGACAGGCTCCCAACCCCCCGTTAGAACCCCCTATACTCACCTCATCGCGCCGGGTCCCGCTTCTGAAGATGGTCGGGTCACGGAGATCTCAGCCGCTGCAGCCCGGCGTGCGCTGAGAGATGAGTCCAACACTCATAGAGAATGACGGGAGAGTCCAGCGCTCTGTCATTCTCTATGAGCGTTGGACTCATCTCTCAGTGTGCGCGCCAGGCTGCAGTGGCTGAGATCTCCGTGACCCGGCCATCTTCAGAAGCGGGACCCGGCGCGATGAGGTGAGTATAGGGGGCTCTAACGGGGGGTTGGGAGCCTGTCACCCCATCACCGGGGGTGACAGGTTCCCTTTAAAAGCTTGCAACAGTCTATACATACTGAGCTAGACTTATGACTGCAGCCATAGTGACCCCCCACAAGATGTATATAGATAGATATATCTCTCACCTAGTGACTAATGAAAGTGACCCCCTACAATACAGACACCTGAGGGGCCCTGATAATAATAATTGTGCATATATCTATCTCCCAGTGTCTGCAGCCAGTTTGCCCTACACTTATAGATGGCCCCCTCCCCTTATAGATGCCCCCTCTCTACCCCCATTATAGATGCCCCCTCCTCCCCCCCATTATAGATGCCCCCTCTCCCCCCCTTATAGATACCCCCTCCCCTTATAGATGCCCCCTCTCCCCCCCCATTATAGATGCCCCCTCTTCTCCCCCCCCTAATAGATGACCCCCCCCCCTTATAGATGACCCCCCTCCCCTTATAGATGGCCCCCTCTCCCCCCCATTATAGATGCCCCCTCTTCTCCCCCCCTTATAGATGACCCCCTCCCCTTATAGATGGCCCCCTCTCCCCCCCCATTATAGATGCCCCCTCTTCTCCCCCCTTATAGATACCCCCCCCTTATAGATGCCCCCTCTCCCACCCCATTATAGATGCCCCCTCTTCTCCCCCCCTTATAGATACCCCCTCCCCTTATAGATGCCCCCTCTCCCCCCCCCATTATAGATGCCCCCTCTTCTCCCCCCCTTATAGATACCCCCTCCCCTTATAGATGGCCCCCTCTCCCCCCCTTGAAGATGGCCCCTCTTCTCCCCCCATTATAGATGCCCCCCCTCTCTTCCCCCCATTATAAAGCCCCCCCCCCCCCTCCTCCTCTATGCTAAGCAATATTTAAAAAAAAACAAACACACAAACTCACCTGACAACCCGCTCCCCCGGCGGCGGCGCGCTGTCTCTTTAAGATGCGCGGCTGATGCGCGGCTGCCGGGGGTGTCCCATCCTATCCCCGGCAGCGCGCCGCGTCAGTGTACGCCGGGGCTGTGACTTCTGACACAGGAAGCGTCTCTGACGTGCGCTTCCTGTGCCGGAAGTCAGGGCCCCAGGCAGCTCACTGATGCGCCGCGCTGCCGGGGATAGGACGGGACACCCCCGGCAGCCGCGCATCAGCCGCGCATCTTAAAGAGACAGCGCGCCGCCGCCGGGGCCAGTCGCAAATGGCGCCCAGATTAATAAATCTGGGCGCCATTTGCAAAATGTCAGTCGCATTGGCGACCATTTTGGTCGCCATCTGGAGCCCTGGGAGGTATAGGGTTAATCCTGTGTAAGCATCTCCCTCCTGGCAGGCTCAGACTCCCCCCTGGTGGGTCTTTGGATGGATTCTTCCTGTCAAGCTTCCAGGTACCTGTCTCCTGCCGAGGTCCTCGCTCCTCCCCCTCACTGAGGAGAGAACAGTGTGGGACCTCAGCAAGGAAACCTGATCTCTCCAGCAGGGATGTAACATCATGAAGCATGTTGGAGGATCTGTCACAGTGTCTTTCAGGCTGAAGGAACAGAGAAGAGCCAGAGGAGAGAAGACATGTCATCTGCCCAGATCAGGTGAGTCTGAGGCTTTGTTTTGTATTGGCACATCAGAGCAGGGATATATACTATAGCGGCATATACTATAGGGGCATATATCAGAGCAGGGGGCATATACTATAGGGGCATATATCAGAGCAGGGGGCATATACTATAGGGGCATATATCAGAGCAGGGGGCATATACTATAGGGGCATATATCAGAGCAGGGGGCATATACTACGGGGGCATATATCAGAGCAGGGGTATATACTATAGGGGCATATATTAGAGCAGGGGTATATACTATGGGGGCATATGTCAGAGCAGGGATATATATATATATATATATCGCCTGTGTGCAGCATATGACATGTAGCCTGTGTGCAGTGTATGGTATACAGCCTGTGTGCAGTGTATGGTATACAGCCTGTGTGCAGTGTATGGTATACAGCCTGTGTGCAGTGTATGGTATACAGCCTGTGTGCAGTGTATGATATACAGCCTGTGTGCAATGTATGGTATACAGCCTGTGTGCTGCGTATGACATATAGCCTGTTTGCAGTGTATGATATGTAGCCTGTGTGCAGCATATGGTGTATATATAGCCTGTGTGCAGCATATGGTGTATATATAGCCTGTGTGCAGCATATGATATGTATAGCCTGTGTGCAGTGTATGGTATATAGCCTGTGTGCAGTGTATGGTATATAGCCTGTGTGCAGTGTGTGTGCATTGTATGGTATATAGCCTGTATGCAGAGTATGATATATAGCCTGTGTGCAGCATATGACATGTAGCCTGTGTGCAGCATATGACATGTAGCCTGTGTGCAGCATATGACATGTAGCCTGTGTGCAGCTACTGTATATATGCCATGATCCTTAGGGTATATTCACATGTACCATATCCGCTATAGATTCTACACAGCCTTTAAGTACTTTCTGGGTGCTTTTTACTGCTTCAGGTAGTTTATATGGTTGGGAACTGAAGATGGGACTTAGACTTGCAAGTCCAGGTCTGCCTGTGATTCATAACTGCACATGCTGCTGTGGTGGCTAACACAGTGGGCAGGAGAGCACAGAAAGTGCTGTGTTCTCACATTGAATAAAGTGGGAACACACCGCGATGCTCACCCCTTCCCCATCCTGTCTCTAGGGCCTGGCATCTTCCTCTGGACTGCAGCCTCTAGGAACCATCATATGCAGAACAGAGGAGAATGCTGAGCCATACAGGCAAGAGTAAGAAGGGGTAGGTGCTAAGTCCCCTACAGTAATCAGCCACCTGTATAGATTGCTATATGGTTTATTTGTGAGGGAAGAAAATGGGGGGGGGGGGGGGGCAACAAAATTGATGCCTAGGGCCTCCACCAACCTTAATCCGGCCCTGCCTATCCCTGTGCCCCTGCAGCCCAGCATCATCGCTCATGATCCTCACCGGTCTCCTGGATCTCTCAGTCCTGTGCCTGCTCAGCCGGGACATCTCTGCAGTCACTGAACAGGTAGTTTATGATGATACACGAAGGTAGGAGAAACAGGAGCGCGACGGATGGCAGGGGCACAGGAGCGGGTAAGTATCCCTTAAATATTATGTTGCCACCCCACCCTCGCCCTCCATGATATTTTTACATTTGCCCGGAGTTCACTTTTAATTTCTGTTTGAAGTGTAAATTTACAATTGATGAACTTTTACTTGTATACTATAGAATTGTTTTTCAGCCGTTCTATAATCATAGCTTTATACATAGGAAAATTTCAGCAAATAAGGAGGTAAGTGCAAAGAAAGACCCCAGGTCTGCCATGTTTGTGCTCCTATGAGGGAGGCCTGAGTGTGATCCCTGTCAGTGTTACACACATAGACTGTAGTGCAGAGTATTATACCTATATTCAAGTCAAGTACATAGAATACAGATGTAATAATGCTGAAAGACTCCCTCCAGCATGAATAGTAAATCACGGCTTCCCTCTCATCTCCGATCACCCAGCTGTCCCTAATGTGTGTACACAGTGCTGCCTCCTGAATGTAATCATTCTTCTCCCATCAGCAGCAGTACAGTACTTAGTGTAACCCCTTCCTTTCTGTGCTGCTGCTGTTGTTTGTTTCCTTTCTGCACACAGAACCTTGTAAATTCAGTGCATCAGTAACACCTTCTCTCTTATAGGCCACCTATAGTAATGTGTATATGGTAATGTACTGTACAAATCTTCCCCAGCACAGTGCAGCCTGTTCAGTCTAGCACTCTTTTATCAGCAGTGTATTATGGTATAGCAGTGAGGAGAAGGTGCTGTGCTGTGATCGGTCAGACAACTAAGGGATATGGCGCCCCTGTGTGTGCTACTGCAGAACAGCTCAGATCCCATGAGGAATAGCTGTGCCCATAGTTGGAGGGGCTCTCTGGGGCCCAGTCACATCAGTGACAGCACTAACATCACATTACCAGTGTCGGCGCCCCCAAACATCACATTACCAGTGTAAGCGCCCCCTAACATCACATTACCAGTGTAAGCGCCCCCTAACATCACATTACCAGTGTCGGCGCCCCCAAACATCACATTACCAGTGTCGGTGCCCCCAAACATCACATTACCAGTGTCGGCGCCCCCAAACATCACATTACCAGTGTCGGTGCCCCCAAACATCACATTACCAGTGTTAGCACCCCCTAACATCATATTACCAGTGTTAGCGCCCCCTAACATCACATTACCAGTGTTAGCGCCCCCTAACATCACATTACCAGTGTAAGCGCCCCCTAACATTACATTACCAGTGTTAGCGCCCCCTAACATCACATTACCAGTGTAAGCGCCCCCTAGGTTTCCATAGTCTCTTCATCTGGTATTGTGTAGAGGTTTCTTCGTCAGACATTGAGCAACGACCTTACTCTGTATGCCGGACGGCCATGGATTTCTGTACGTAATGTAAAGCCAGGAGCCGGGTAGCAATATTACAATATACAGCTTAGTTTTATCATGGCGACCGGGTTAGAAATTCACAGTGCTGCAAGAATATAGCAGATTGTCCCCAATTCAGTTCATCAATAACAAGGAAGGGACGTGTGCCAGATGCTGGCAATACAGCCTGTCCCGACATCGCTCCCCGAAGCCCAGGATCAGCCGCCCGTCTGACAGCCCTATAGGTACCACATAGTCATCAGATTATGGATCTGCCGGGAGCGCATGACTGTCATCTGTGTACAGAGCTAGAGAGTAGTGCTGGAACTACTGAAGAAGGTGAGGAGGGGGGTCCTACTGTGAAGGTGGGGAGGGGGGTCCTACTGTGAAGGTGGGGAGGGGGGTCCTGCTGGGACTACTGAAGAAGGTGAGGAGGGGGGTCCTGCTGGGACTACTGAAGAAGGTGAGGAGGGGGGTCCTACTGTGAAGTTGGGCAGGGGGGTCCTGCTGGGACTACTGAAGAAGGTGGGGAGGGGGGGTCCTACTGTGAAGGTGGGGAGGGGGGGGTCCTGCTGGGACTACTAAAGAAGGTGGGGAGGGGGGTCCTGCTGGGACTACTAAAGAAGGTGGGGAGGGGGTCCTGCTGTGAAGGTGGGGAGAGAGTTCCTGCTCAGGGGGCAGTGCTAATGTTGGCCATTGGGGGGACTGTGATATCCGCTTACACTGTGATTACTATAGGAGAGGTACAGCCTCCTCTGTGCTGCACTATTGTTCCGGTTCATGCAAACCTGATCTTTTGGAAATTTTACTTATCTCTATTTCTTAAAGGGAATCTGTACACCCCCCCCCCCACACCCCCCCAACAGCCGGGTCTGCTGGAATAAAAGTTGCACAGAAGTTACACTGAATATGGCCCTAACAGACAGGCAGATCCTGGGACCTAACATCACAATGGTACCAGCGGTTTGGGGGGGGGGGGGGGGTTCCGGTCTGGCTGGTACAGATTCACTTTAACTTTGAAAACCAGGAAGGACAGGTTGTCAGGTTATACAGATTCCCAGCAGGCCTAGAGCTGGGAGCATAGTTTGGGGGCATATTGTGCTATAGCCGGACCCCTCCAGTCTTCATTGCACGATCACTGATAGCCATGGTCTGTTAGTTGCCCTGGGAGCCATTTCCCTCCGACTGCATGTTGCCTCAGCTATAGTGAGTCTGCATCAGGGGGGTCACTCTCAGGCCCTCCAGCTTTAGCTCTGGCTGTCCGGGCATGATGGGAGTTGTAGTTTTGCAGCAGCCGGAGGGCGGTGACACCCCTGCTCTACATCCTGAATGTGCTACCATGGCCTGGCGTGTCTCCAGGCTTGTCTCCCATTGATCATTGACTGCGCCTGGGCCGGCACAGGCTGCTCATACTCCACACTGAATAAATCCAGATGGATTTACCATTTTGTTTCTGTAAATATATTTTGCCAATCATTAGATTTGATAAAGTTTACTTTATTTGCAGGACGAGTTTTATTTTTATGGCTGCCTTTATTCTACTATGTAATTTATTACAGTACAACCCTGCACAGCTGCTACCAGTACAGCAGGACGGCTCCCACGGGTATACAATGGAGAGGCTGTAGTCCTGTAGATGATGTAGGATGAATTTTAAAACCTCGATACCCCATTAAAAGGGGTTGTTCACAAAAAAAATCTGTCAAATCAACTGGTCCCAGCAAGTGCCAGAGATTTGTAATTTACTTCTATTAAAAAAAATCTCCATTCTTCAAGTACTTATCAGCTGCTGTATGTCCTGCAGGAAGTGGTGTATTCTCTCCAGTCTGACACAGTGCTCTCTGCTGTATGACATACAGCAGCTGATAAGTACTGGAAGAAGTAAATTACAAATCTCTGGCGTAAGTTGATTTGAAAGAAAAACTTTTTTGTTGAACACCTCCTATAATTCTGTAGTGTAGCAACATAAAGTGTTAGTGTGTGTATAACCGTACAGGACCACTTACCTGGTCAGCATAGACGCGTATAGCAACAGTGGCCACTATTTGCCGTTGCCGGTGCTGACATTCTTCTCGGTGTCACTAGATGGCAGCATTGAGTCACAGAAGCTTCGGGTGAGGCCTGTGACCTGTTGTGCTGGGTTTTTTGGAGTTGTAGTTCTGTTGTTGTTGTTGTTGTTGTTGTTGTTGTTTTTCTCACACATTTCACTATGCAAAGAGCATTTTATATACAGATTACTGCTATGGAGCCTGTGTCCATTGTGTCATTGGGGTTGTGTGATATTATTGTAGTTTGGCTCCCATTGACATCATCTATAGCTGATCTTCCGTAACAGAGCACAGCCATGACGTCATGTACAGAGCGCCCCCTTCTGGCTCCATTCATTGTACATGTGGGCGCAGTAGCTCTGAGGGTGAGCTAATTGGGGTGTGCAGGGTGTCGCCCCCCCCCCCCCCCCCCACCCCATGATCAGATATTGAGGCCACCAAAGAAGAATATCTGAAAACCCCCTTTAGGGTGCCTTCACACCTACCGTATCGCAGCAGAAAATCTGCTGCGGATCCGCAGCAGATTTAACTAAATGAATGAACACAGCATCAAATACGCACTGTCAAATCCGCTGCGGATCCGCAGCGGATTTGACAGTGCGTATTTGATGCTGTGTTCATTCATTTAATCAAATCTGCTGCGGGTACGCAGCGGATTTTCTGCTGCGATACGGTAGGTGTGAGGGGACCCTTAAGCTGTGGTGGTTGCTCTTCCGAAAGGAATGTAGAGCCTAAGTGACCTCCAGGCATTAAAGGGGCACTCAGTGAAAAAAAAAATCAACTTACATCAACTGGTGTCACAAAGTTATACAAATGTGTAATTTTCAGTCTTTTCCAGTCTTCCAGTACTTATCGGCTGCTGTATGTCCTGCAGGAAGTGTCTGCTTCCACCTATGTCCATGTCAGGAACTGTCCAGAGCAGGAGAGGTTTTCTACGGGGATTTGCTGCTGCTCTGGACAGTTCCTGACATGGGCAGAGGTGGCAGCAGAGAGCACTGTGTCAGACTGGAGAAAATACATCACTTTCTGCAGGACATACAGCAGCTGATAAGTACTGAAAGACTGGTGATTTTTAAATAGAATCTATATATCTTTCTGACACCAGTTGATTTGAAAGAAATTTTCATTTGCTGGCGTCCCGTTTTAACCCCTGCAAGGAGGTATGGTTTTGCTACACAAGGTGCTGAGCAGGACTGTATACAGGCGCGGTGGGGGATGTGGTGTTGAGCAGAGGTCAGTATACTGTGCTATATACAGGCGCGGTGGGGGATGTGCAGGTGAGGTGAGTATACTGTACTATATACAGGCGCGGTGGGGGATGTGCAGGTGAGTATACTGTACTATATACAGGCGCAGTGGGGGATGTGCAGGTGAGTATACTGTACTGTATACAGACGCAGTGGGGGATGTGCAGGTGAGTATACTGTACTGTATACAGGCGCAGTGGGGGATGTGCAGGTGAGTATACTGTACTGTATACAGGCGCAGTGGGGGATGTGCAGGTGAGTATACTGTACTGTATACAGGCGCAGTGGGGGATGTGCAGGTGAGGTGAGTATACTGTACTATATACAGGCGCAGTGGGGGATGTGCAGGTGAGTATACTGTACTATATACAGGCGCAGTGGGGGATGTGCAGGTGAGTATACTGTACTATCTACAGGCACGGTGGGAGATGTGCAGGTGAGTATATTGTACTATATACAGGCGCAGTGGGGGATGTGCAGGTGAGGTGAGTATACTGTACTATATACAGGCGCAGTGGGGGATGTGCAGGTGAGGTGAGTATACTGTACTATATACAGGCACAGTGGGAGATGTGCAGGTGAGGTGAGTATACTGTACTATATACAGGTGCAGTGGGGGATGTGCAGGTGAGGTGAGTATACTGTACTATATACAGGCGCAGTGGGGGATGTGCAGGTGAGGTGAGTATACTGTACTATATACAGGCACAGTGGGGGATGTGCAGGTGAGTATACTGTACTATATACAAGCGCAGTAGGGGATGTGCAGGTGAGTATACTGTACTATATACAGGCGCAGTGGGGGATGTGCAGGTGAGGTGAGTATACTGTACTATATACAGGCGCAGTGGGGGATGTGCAGGTGAGGTGAGTACACTGTACTATATACAGGCGCAGTGGGGGATGTGCAGGTGAGGTGAGTATACTGTACTATATACAGGCGCAGTGGGGGATGTGCAGGTGAGGTCAGTATACTGTACTATATACAGGCGCAGTGGGGGATGTGCAGGTGAGGTGAGTATACTGGACTATATACAGGCGCAGTGGGGGATGTGCATGTGAGGTGAGTATACTGTACTATATACAGGCGCAGTGGGGGGTTGTGCATGTGAGGTGAGTATACTGTACTATATACAGGCGCAGTGGGGGATGTGCAGGTGAGGTGAGTATACTGTACTATGTACAGGCGCAGTGGGGGATGTGCAGGTGAGGTGAGTATACTGTGCTATATACAGGCGCAGTGGGGGATGTGCAGGTGAGTATACTGTACTATATACAGGCGCAGTGAGGGATGTGCAGGTGAGTATACTGTACTATATACAGGCGCAGTGGGGGATGTGCAGGTGAGGTGAGTATACTGTACTGTATACAGGCGCAGTGGGGGATGTGCAGGTGAGTATACTGTACTATATACAGGCGCAGTGGGGGATGTGCAGGTGAGTATACTGTACTATATACAGGCGCAGTGGGGGATGTGCAGGTGAGGTGAGTATACTGTACTATATACAGGCACAGTGGGGGATGTGCAGGTGAGGTGAGTATACTGTACTATATACAGGCACAGTGGGGGATGTGCAGGTGAGTATACTGTACTATATACAGGCGCAGTGGGGGATGTGCAGGTGAGGTGAGTATACTGGACTATATACAGGCGCAGTGGGGGATGTGCAGGTGAGTATACTGTACTATATACAGGCGCAGTGGGGGATGTGCAGGTGAGGTGAGTATACTGTACTATATACAGGCGCAGTGGGGGATGTGCGGATTCTGGTCGCTCTCGTGACTTGCACATTGGTCATAAACCATAAATAGTGCAGCAGTTTCAGTTCTACTAAATGGAGCCCGACCTTTTCCTAGAACAGCCCTGGCGTCCGTACTGGGGAGGCTTAAAGCAATTGTCCATTTGCTGTCACCAGATATATTTACCCCTGACTTCCTCTTAGTTTCTGTGTGTCATGTGACATGTGCAGCTTTATGGGGTCCTATGACCGGGCTCTATACACTACGGCCGTGCTCTCTCCTCTGGGGGGGGGCTCCGCTGTCAGGGACGTTACTGTATTCTGCGGAGTGATTCCTTCTCTCCTTATAAGGATAGAATATTCTGGGATCTGCCGGCGTCCTCAGCGTCCCAGTCAGTCTCTGTTCTCTCGGTTTCTTAGCCCTGGATTCACACACAACCTGTATCTTAAGTACTAGAAGATTCCATCACAAGTTAATGTGCTGAATGGAAAAAAAATCACAATCTCACTACAAGAAATGCAGGATTAGAAAAAGATGGCGGCTGTCTACACTTGTGTTCAGGTTGTGTATGGGATTGATTGCACCTCATGCGGGACTCCTCATGTCCTCTGTGATGGCCGTGCAGGGGATTGGACACTTGCTGCCAGGTCCCCCTATACTTTACCATCATTGGGGGGTCTAGAAGAACTGATAGTCCAGAGTGTAGGTTTAGGAGTGTTGTATAATAACATTGGTAGAGCACTAAGAATACATTTTATTTTTGTTCTGCTATAGATTGTTATGGCCCAGTTTACTGCCCAGCATGTGAAACATGATCCCGCCAGAGACAGGGAGAACTGAGGGGAAGCCAGGGAAGAGGGCGAAATGCAGAAAGTGGCTTATTACCTAATGTGACCGGTGATAATAGAAAAAAAAACAACAACACAGGTTCCACCTTTCTGTACTCAGTCATAAGAAAGCAAGTCTGGTTATTGGGTGAAGAAGGAGCTTTCTAAAACCCTGAAGTTCATCCCTTAGAGCGCGTTCACACATACAGGATATGCAGCAGATTTGAAGTTACAGATTCAAAGCAAATCAAATATGGGCCATCAAATCTGCTGCAGATCCTGTAGGTGTGAAAGCAGCCATAGGCCTTTTTGAATCCTTTTGTCTTTGGCCACCATGGGCATAGATCAGGATTATTGTTGCACAGGATAACAATAGGCTTCAGTGGACTAGAGGTCCTTCACATCCCCTTACATCTGTTGTATCAGCAGGTAGAGGAATCTAACCTGCTGCTACGTCCCTATTGCCCAGTGCTTCTAATGGTCTCACCAGATCGAGGAGCTAACTACTATCTGCACCAGAATGGCGCTGAGGATGAAGATAAGAGACAGACCCTTCTCCTCGCCGCCTCCTGTGCAATAGGCACATATAAGCAGGTTAGATTCCTCTAACCTGCTCATAGTTCCCCTTAAGTTTCAAGATCTAGAGAGATTAAAGGACGATTATTCTTCAATCGGAAATAGAATTCTCGTCCCAGCCGGGAATATTCCTCTCTTCCCATGCATGTGTCGGTATATCATCAGCAGGCGTGTATGTTTTCCTTGGAAATGTCCTATTATTACTATTGGAATGTTGTTATAGTTCTCCGCTCTCATGTGTTGCTTGGGAGAACAAACGTTTTGATAATGGTAATTTTCCTTTATTTTTTTTTATTTTTTTTTATAATATTTCCCAAGTCATGCCACTAATCCGAGAACACTAGAGGCTTTGTTTGTCTTGTCTTTCTGTCTCTTTTGCATTCTCATTCTCTCTTCCACATATTCACTCTCTGCCTTTTCCCCCTTTAAGCGCTGTGTTCTCATGTGCCTCTTGTCTGTAATACTGAGGGGACATCCTGTAGATCCCACATTGGCGTCCGTCTACGAGGGTTTCGGTAGCTGTGGTGAGGCTCTGGTCGGGGATGTGGGTTCTGAGAGATAGACGACACTGCTGGGAATCCTGAACTGAAAGGCGTCCTGCTGAGAAGTGTTATGACACATGTATAATGAGCACAGCCACAGACCCTGCACACTACGGGTCATGACACAAAACTGGGGCTAAGAAAAGATCTAAAAAATTATTTTAAACGAATTTACAAGATGTTTTTGCATTTGCATAAAAACATAGATACAGAATAAGGCCTTAAAGGGGGATTCCCGTCTCAGCTAATATAGTATATACTTGTAGGGTGTCAGGATAAAGGGGGATTCCCATCATATATAATATAGTACATACCTGTAGGGATCAGGATAGAGGGGGATTCCAATCATATATAATATAGTATATACCTGTAGGGATCAGGATGAAGGGGGGATTCCCATAATATATAATATAGTATATACCTGTAGGGATCAGGATAAAGGGGGATTCGCACCATATATAATATAGTATATACCTGTAGGGATCAGGATAGAGGGGTAATTACATCATATATAATATAGTATACACCTGTAGGGATCAGGATAAAGGGGGATTCCCACCATATCTAATATAGTATATACCTGTAGGGATCAGGATAGAGGGGTAATTACATCATATATAATATAGTATATACCTGTAGGGATCAGGATACAGGGGGTAACCCAATCATATATAATATAGTATATACCTGTAGGGATCAGGATGAAGGGGGATTCCCATCATATATAATATAGTATATACCTGTAGGGATCAGGATAAAGGGGGATTCCCACCATATATAATATAGTATATACCTGTAGGGATCAGGATAAAGGGGGATTCCCACCATATATAATATAGTATATACCTGTAGGGATCAGGATAAAGGGGCATTCCCACCATATATAATATAGTATATACCGGTAGACCTGTAGGGTGTCAGGATAAAGGGGGATTTTCTTCATATATAATATAGTATATACGCTGCTCTTTCCCTCCCATTGTTGACAGGTCGTTGTCTTGGTTACTGACCACCACTCTGCTCTAAAAGCAGTGGTTAGAATTATACTGAATAACTGTTATATTTTTATTTTACACTATTATTACACAGTATACTGTATATACATCTATATCTCTATACATCTACAGTTTGATAAATGTGGGAGGGATGGAGCGGCCTATCAGATGGAGGAGACAAGTTTGGGAAATGATTGTATGTGCAAAAATATTTACTATGATGAATGGCACAATTATAACAATGTCAGTGCTGATTGGACAGTGTCATGGTATGGAATGTCACGCCCAGTTGTCAATTTAATAAGGGCCCTGTTACATCAGCAGATATTCTGACAGATGTTTTGGAGCCAAAGCCAGGAATGGAGTACAAACAGAGATCAGGTAATAAAAGACTCTGATTTTTCCCCCTTTCAAATCCATTCCTGGCTTTGGCTTATAATCTGTCAGATAATCAGTTGGTGTAATAGGGCCCGAATACATTTCCAGGAGGGACAACAGAGGGCCGACCCAGTGTATAACTGTAGGTAATGAGGCCCCAGGCTTGTTATGTTAGGGCCGGGATGGGGAACCTTCGGCTGAAGCTTTGGCTGTCCAGGCATGATGGGAGTTGTAGTTTTGCAGCAGCTGGAGGGCTGATGGTTACCCATTGCTGTTTATGGGAATACAAGTGTTTCCTACAATAGATACGTAAGGAATATAAAGTGTAAGACACAAGGCTTCTAACAAAAGGACTTTCATCCTGGCCGTTGCTTTCAGTGCGGCCGTAATTGGATTTCATTGATGGAAGAAAATATTTGGCAGAGAGACAGAAAGCATTTCTCTGCAGATAATCCTGTCCGCCTTGGCATCGAGCGGCCTGGTACATTTCCACCTCTGTGCACAACACAAAGCTCCCAGTCCGGGGCTCTCAGACCAGTAACGGCCGCCGCTCATCTATCATTATACACCTTCCCGGCAGCGGGCCCGGCTTGTCCGCAGGTTTCCGTCCTTGTTCCCTGGTGTCTGCCTCTGTGAAGAGGAGGATTGAGCCTCTTGTGTCTCTTAAACAGACACTTGACCTGAAAGCAATGTGCGGAGCGGGCGCAAGAGGATTGGCAGCATCCGGCCTATTCATGCAGCTCAGCGGGGCCGGCACTCACTTCATCTCCTCAATAGGCTTATCTGTATACTCTGTGTATCTGTGTACTTTGATCCCGCTGCCTGTCACCCTGACGTGTGTGTGTGTGTATATGTGTGTGGTGTGTGTATGTATATTATATATATATATAATATATATATATATATATATATATATATATATATATACATATATACATACACACACACACACACACTCACCGGCCACTTTATTAGGTACACCTGTCCAACTACCACTTAATTTCTAATCAGCCAATCACATGGCGGCAACTCAGTGCATTTAGGCATGTAGACATGGTCAAGACAATCTGCAGTTCAAACCGAGCATCAGTATGGGGAAGAAAGGTGATGTGAGTGCCTTTGAACGTGGCATGGTTGTTGGTGCCAGAAGGGCTGGTCTGAGTATTTCAGAAACTGCTTATCTACTGGGATTTTCACGCACAACCATCTCTAGGGTTTACAGAGAATGGTCCGAAAAAGAAAAAACATCCAGTGAGCGGCAGTTCTGTGGGCGGAAATGCCTTGTTGATGCCAGAGGTCAGAGGAGAATGGGCAGACTGGTTCCAGCTGATAGAAAGGCAACAGTGACTCAAATAGCCAACCGTTACAACCAAGGTAGGCAGAAGAGCATCTCTGAACGCACAGTACGGCCAACTTTGAGGCAGATGGGCTACAGCAGCAGAAGACCACACCGGGTGCCACTCTGCTCAGCTAAGAAAAGGAAACTGAGGCTACAATTTGCACAAGCTCATCGAAATTGGACAGTAGAAGATTGGAAAAACGTTGCCTGGTCTGATGAGTCTCGATTTCTGCTGCGACATTCGGATGGTAGGGTCAGAATTTGGCGTGAACAACATGAAAGCATGGATCCATCCTGCCCTGTATCAACGGTTCAGGCTGGTGGTGGTGGTGTCATGGTGTGGGGAATATTTTCTTGGCACTCTTTGGGCCCCTTGGTACCAATTGAGCATCATTGCAACGCCACAGCCTACCTGAGTATTGTTGCTGACCATGTCCATCCCTTTATGACCACAATGGACCCAACATCTGATGGCTACTTTCAGCAGGATAATGTGCCATGTCATAAAGCTAGAATCATCTCAGACTGGTTTCTTGAACATGACAATGAGGTCACTGTACTCCAATGGCCTCCACAGTCACCAGATCTCAATCCAATAGAGCATCTTTGGGATGTGGTGGAATGGGAGATTGGCATCATGGATGTGCAGCCGACAAATCTGCGGCAACTGTGTGATGCCATCATGTCAATATGGACCAAAATCTCTGAGGAAGCTTCCAGCACCTTGTTGTATCTGTGCCACCAAGAATTGAGGCAGTTTTGAAGGCAAAAGGGGGTCCAACCCGCTACTAGCATGGTGTACCTAATAAAGTGGCCGGTGAGTGTATATACTGCCAGATTGACATTTCATCATCATGTAAATTACCCCGGGGTATTAAGGGAATTTAAAAAGTAGAGGTGAACAAGTTTATAGGATAGAATGTATATTCCAGTATGACCCCACCCAACCCCCCCCCACTATGGGATTTCTGCTATTTATTATAGTGCTTGAAAATCCCTATATTGTAATCCGTATTCTTCTTCTTCTTCTTCCGTTTCTTCCAGCTATTTTTCTGCGCGTAATACAGCCCGAACCGCTTTGTGCACAGACTCCTTTCATACTGCGTTTCGAAGCCCTCGGCGGTGTGTGGTGTGCTATCTATTTTTCGTTTCGATCGGATTTGTCGTTTTTAAGAAATTTACGTTTAAAGACCCCGAATTTCCCATAGAAAATAATGACCCATTGCAAATAATGGCCACACTGTAACTGCTAACAGCCAATCACAGCACATATGCAAATAGATGAAATATAGCAGCCAATAGGAACTCTAAGGTCTTGTCAGGCAATGTATCACAACATTCACAGTCACATGTCCACTATTGGCTAATAGAAGATGGAAGGTCCTTAACGATTTTGTCTCCTTGACATGAGTAAGATTGTCATGGTAACCGAGCAATGATCTTTACCATTATAACTACCCAGGTTGCTCTTAAAGGGACAGGAGCCATGTCGCTTATAAAGGGACCCAGGTCACTCTTAAAGGGACCCAAGTCTCTCTTAAAGGGACCCAAGTCACTCTTAAAGGGACGGGAGCCATGTCGCTCTTAAAGGGACCCGGGTCCCAAGGGACCTGGGTCCCTTTTGAGAGCGACCTGGGTCCCTTTTGAGAGCGACCTGGGTCCCTTTTGAGAGCGACCTGGGTTCCGTTAAGAGCGAAGGGATCCAGGTCACTCTTAAAGGGACCCATGATTAAAGTTTCTCTTAAAGGAAAGTGATTGGTAAAGGGGCGCTCTTTTCAAGCACTATGTATTTCCCTGGAAATGCAAATCTAGTTCTCTATGTAATATTCTGTATTCTGCCTGGACGGGTAATACTGTATCTGTACATTTGGTGCACATAGCTGCCCCGCACATCTTATGTTGGGGGGCCACTTTAAGTACAGAACGTATTAGAAATGCAAACATTGTGGCCTCATAAATTAGTGATTCTAAATTAGTGATTATACGGCCCCAAGCACTGTTTCCAGCCATAGTTACTAACATGACCTAAAAACATACTTAATAAGTCTCACCTATGTAGTCATGGGGGCGGTCATTGGCTGCTAAGTAGTCACAGCTGGCAGGAAACATCTTTGTTAATCACGCCTCCGTGGGAGTGTTAGCGTATAGGAGCCTGCAGCGTCACAGAGGGGTCGTCCCGGAGTGCCGACACATGGTTACCTGAGCGTTTTCCTGCCAGCCGTGAGGACCACCACCATGACTACATAGGTAAGACTTATAAAGTACGTCTTTGGGCCATGTAAGTAATGCCCTTAGTGAACACTTATATGGTTCGAAACAACGCTAACATTTATAGCTGCAGTGATTGTAGTGATTGGTTCCCTTTACGGCGATGCAAGATTTTATTTTTCCCTTTTTCAATAAATTATCAAAATGTTTAAGTGATATCAAGAGACTGTAAAAGGGAATGATCAGCATCATAAGGTATTAATATATCTTTATAGTCCTCAAAGGTCAATCAAAGTTCCAAAGTGCCGACCTCCCACAGCTGCCACTAGAAGAAGCTTATTGATTAATAAAACAGACAAAACAAAACACAAAATAGTGTTCAAGGGTGGCCAGTAATAATATATAAATTATTTCTTTAAATCCCAGCTCTCTCCGACCTAAGAGTCCATACGGTGGTCCTAAACCATGATTGGCAGCCATCTTTGTATTTTTATGCAAATAGAGCAGTCAGTCACTGTTTTAGAACCTCCCACTTGACTTCAAAGCTTAAACCAGGTCGTCTTTAAATCATTAAAGGGGCACTCCGCCGAAAATCTTTTTCTTTCAAATCAACTGGTTTTAGAAAGGTATATAGATTTGTACTTTAATTCTATTAAAAAATCTCCAGTATTCCAGTACTTATCAGCTGCTGAATGTCCTGCAGGAAGTGGTGTATTCTCTCCAGTCTGACACACTGCTCTCTGCTGCCACCTCTGTCAATGTCAGTAACTACAGAGCAGGAGAGGTTTTTTTATGGGGATTTGCTGCTGCTCTGGACAGTTCCTGACATGGACAGAGGTGGCAGCAGAGAGCACTGTGTCAGACTGGAGAGAATACACCACTTCCTGCAGGACATACAGCAGTTAATAAGTACTTAATCACTGGAGATTTTTAAGTGGAAGTAAATTATTTAATAGAAAACTATTTTCACCAGGGTGCCATTTTAAGAGCCCAGTGGGCGGTCCTAAACCTTGATTGGCAGCCATCTCTTGTATGTTCATGCAAAGAAAGCTGTCAGTCACTGTTTAGACCCTCCCACTGGACTTTAAAGCTTAAACCAGGTCAGGTGTAAAAATGTATACTTCAGATTGTACAGAACCTTTTCCATTTGTGCCAGTTTGCTCAGGGACACCTGCAGATGTAATATATGGGTCTCTCTACACAGAGTGACAACTTACTGGTGGTTGTATACATACGTTATCATGGTTTTTTTCTTTTTCAGTCAATCGTATCTGCAGATATGGACACCAACCAGATTGACGCCTTCCTGACGGCCCAGACTAAAAAACAAGGAGGGATCAGCGCAGAACAATCGCCGGTCATCACTAAATTTTGGAAGAATCACAAGAAGAAAATTCGGGAAAGCGTCATTAATCAGAGCAGATGGGAGAACGGTCTGAAGAGCCTGAAGTGGAGGATAGACGTCAAATCCCAGTCCAGGCACACGGACCAAGTAAACAGCTCTGCCGCCATTGTAGAGATGGAGATCGGAACAAAAGACAAGGTAAGGGACACGTGTCCTCAGCGGCGTCCTGACACCATAGACAGGTGCACCGAGGCATCGGGACAGTCTGATCTGTCTTCTGCAAACAGACTTGTATCCTATTACTGTGCGCTGTATTGTCCCGGCCGCTATCTGCTAAGCAGCCGCTTTCATTTGTTATCATTCAGGTGTTTGCTTTATACTGTTTATACTTTTATATTACAATGCCCTCTTTTATATGGCGGTAATCTCCTAGGTCTCTGTCTCCACTATCATTGTGCCACGTGAATGACACACGGGCATCTTTATGGGTAGGCTGTTGGGTGTCCGCTGTCGTATATAAATATGTGTGTGTGTGTGTATATGTGTGTGTGTATATATATATATATATATATATATAATATATTGCTTTATATGGTTATTACAGCTTTACTATGACACCTCAGTTCTGGAGTATTCTTACCTACAACTTTCCCTTAGTTATTTCCAGTGTGTTACTAAATAGACAGCTGGGCATTTCCATTCCTGTCGATTTAAAGGGATACACGGGTGGGAGGGCATTTTTCATTATGGTCAGGAAGAGGGTGAATGAAAGCAATGACCTCCACTTACCTCCTCTGTCCCAGCGTTGGGTCCTGCATCATGCTGCTCCAGTCTCCGGTCCCCGGCCGCTTACTGTTCTATGATGCAGGTTGAGATGTGATGTTTCAAGCCCGGTCAGGGTCAGAGGCAGGACCCTGCTGCAGCTGCTGAATGGCTGAGCGAGCTTGAGATGTTACGTCTTAAGCTGCGTCATAGACCAGGAAGAGGCCGGGTCCCGGAGTACCCCTTTTAAAGGTCTCCAGTACAGTCTGACTTTGTAAGGATTGGACATTGGGAATTCTAACACCCACTGGTCAGTTAATCCGTATATTTCCAGGAGGTGTAATAGAGACACAATGCAGATTTGTTACTTTGTTAGAGTGCGTTCACACGTACAGGATCTGCAGCAGATCTGATGCTGTGTTCAGTTATTTAGTTACATCGATATCTGCTGCGGATCCTGTACATGTGAAGCTTCCCTTACGAGGACTTACTGAAACGACTTTATTTGCTTTCGATATTACCCTGTGCCCTTTATGTTTTATAAATACCCAGTTTAGTCAGTATTGGCCTAATTGATTTAGATAAATACTGGTGTATTAAAAACATAACAAAAAAAACTTTTATCAGTGGATTGTCACCTCAAAAAACTTTAGGCATCTCCTAAAGACCTCGACCAATCCCCAACGAGCCAGCCGAATGTGCCACATAACTAAGGAGCAGGCACGGAGAACGGGCAGGGAAGCATTCCGCCTTACGCTTCTCTCCCGGCTCGTTCTATCAATCAGTGACCTTGAGTAATTATAAAAAAAAAAAAATCTTTTTTGTAATGAAAGTCAATGGAAAAACAGATCCAAACAGGTTGCACACAAATTACATCTGTTTTTGCATCCGGATTGCATTGTCCCCCCAAAAGTTATAGAAATCACCAATATACACTTATTACAGGAAATGCTTATAAAGTGCTTTTTTCCCTGCACTTACTACTGCATCAAGGCTTCACTTCCTGGATAACGTGGTGATGTCACTTCCTGGATAACGTGGTGATGTCACTTCCTGGATAACGTGGTGATGTCACTTCCTGGATAACGTGGTGATGTCACTTCCTAGATAACGTGGTGATGTCACTTCCTGGATAACGTGGTGATGTCACTTCCTGACATCACGTTATCCAGGAAGTGACATCACCACGTTATCCAGGAAGTGACATCACCACGTTATCCAGGAAGTGACATCACCACGTTATCCAGGAAGTGAAGCCTTGATGCAATAGTAAGTGCAGGGAAAAAAGCTTTTTATAAGCATTTCCCGTAATAAGTGTATATTGGGGATTTCTATAACTTTTGGAGGGCCACACAATAGTGCAAAAATGCAGTGTGAATCGAGCCATATGTTTCCTACTCTAGTAACTGATAGTGTATTAACTAACAGAACGATCCATCAATGATCATGCCTCTCCAGTCCTCAGAATAAAGCAGTCTGTTTAACCAAGATCCTGGTTTACTACCGATTCTTTCTTGGGTTTCTATAGGTCAGACCCCCAATGATATGCCATATAGCAATTGGAATATAGCTGTATGGATAAATGCAGTCAATCAGAATTTTTTTCTACAGTTTGTTCCTGTGTTTGCAGGAAAATTATCTTAGCGGTTCATCAGAGAAAGTAAAGTTATGTTTCCCGATGCTCTTATAGGAAAATAGCCATTAAAGGGGATGTTCACCAATTTTTTTTTTCTTTCAAATTAATTTGTGCCAGAGATTTACAATTTACAGATCTCCAATCTTCCAGTACTTATCAGCTGCTGTATGTCTTGCAGGAAGTGGAGTATTCTCTCCAGTCTGACACAGTGCTCTCTGCTGCCACCTCTGTCCATGTCAGGAACTGTCCAGAGCAGCAGCAAATCCCTATAGAAAACCTTTCCTGCTTTGCAGGCTGGAGAGAATACACCACCTCCTGCAGGTCATACAGTAGCTGATAAGTACTGAAAGACTTTTAATAGAAGTAAATTACAGATCTGTGTCCCTTTCTGCCACCAGTTGATTTGAAAGATTTTTTTGATGAACTTCCCCTTTGATGTTAAGAGAGAGAAACCCTGCAGCGTCGTAGCCTTGGCGCACAGCCCTGTTCACACTGAGTTATGGGGGTGAATGTTTTCTTACCTCTGCCGCCTGACGAATGCGAAATCTAGAGGAAACAAGTAACTACAAGAAAACACAATCTATCACATGAATGTTGGCACCGGGGGCGGCACGTAACTATTATCAAAGACTATAAAGAATTTAGACTGGAGAAATAAAATCTGATGAGCAGGAAATTGTTACTGACCGTTCAGTCTTCCTGTGCTCAATGGAGGGAAATCATCCACACCTATTACATAAAAAATATTTTCTGGGAGGGAATGTAGCAGACAATGTAGTGTTTGTTTTGTTACAGCAGGTCTCTCGGCTCCCTCTTACTAAGGCTCATTGACCTCGGCGTATGTGCAGAGGCTCCTGATCGGTATTATATAGGCACTCCGCTCTCTCTGTAATATAAATCCACTCTATGCACCCACTTCCTGCTGAGACTGTGGTGATCTGGTGTAATATACAGCAGCCAATAAGAAGAGGCAGTTCTGCAGGGGTGGGAGAGGGCAGCAGCCTGGGCCAATCATCTGACAGGAGGTGTGTCTCAAGCTCCTTGTAGTCAAATTGTAGTCACCACTTTATCTTAATGGGGTAGGGCTTAAAGGAAAAGTCCGGTGAAAATTTTTATTTCTGTATTGCATTGGCCTCCAAAAGTTAGACAAATTACCAATATACACTTATTACAGGAAATGCTTATAAAGTGTTTTTTTCCCTGCACTTACTACTGCATCAAGGCTTCACTTCCTGGATAACATGGAAATGTCACTTCCTGGATGACACGGCGATGTCACTTCCTGGATAACACGGCGATGTCACTTCCTGGATAACATGGTGATGTCAACTCCCAGAGCTGTGCAGGCTGTGGCTGCTGGAGAGGATGATGGCAGAGGGACACTGGGGGACACAGGGCACTGGAGGGACACTGAGCATCCCCCGGCCATCATCCTCTCCAGCAGCCACAGCCTGCACAGCTCTGGGAGTCTGGTCGTGACATCACCATGTTATCCAGGAAGTGACATCACCATGTTATTCGGGAAGTGACATCACTATGTTATCCGGGAAGTGACATCACCATGTTATCCAGGAAGTGACATCACCATGTTATCCAGGATTATTGATGATTTGTTAAATTTTGGGGGGCAATACAATACTTTAATAAACATTTTTGCCGGACTTCTCCTTTAATAAACACCAATGAGTAACATCTGGAAAATATAACTGCCACAAATACCTTCCCTATATCTACTGAACTATATATTTATTTTAAGCTCTCTTGACTGAACAGTCAGTGTAATTTCAATTTGAAGGGGTTATCCCTTATCCACAGCAGCCTGACCCTTACCGATCCTGAGAACAGAGGCCAAATCAATGGAGTAGTAGTGGATGTGTGACCAGTGCTCCTTTCATTCTCTGTGCGGCTTCTGATCATTTCAGAGCTCACTGCTCCATTCAGCGTCCTATAAAGAATGAATGGGGAGCTGGCCACATATGTGCACTGCCGGGGGAGGTTTTACCACCATTTGTGGGATTGTTGTGTGTCTAAGCGGTAGGTCTCCATCGATCATCTCCTGTAGGTAGGGGATAGCTTTTCATGTTTGGATTACCTCTTTAAAATAGCATAATTATACTCTTTAATATGAACATGTAAAAATTAAGTATCCCCGTCGTTATTACTTTCCGAATACACAGGGGATGTGATATAAAGCAGGTTTTACATTCATTATTTATTTAGTTATTGTGGAAAACACGGGACTTCCTTGGTTTACTCTTTGGAAAAAAAAGAGACTAAGCTCAGGAAGTCCCAGTCATCTGCGCTCACAGAGAAGGCAGTCATGTGATCAATGGACACACTGAGCTGTGACTCTCTATACTGGCCGGGACTTCCTGCATTTAGTCACTTTTTTTTCAACCAGCACAACACTACAAAGCTTCAAGAGACTAGACCTTATTTCATTAGGTATAGTTGTTATATAGCGGCCTTTAGGAGACTGGACCTGGATACAGTAAGTATAGCTGTTATATAGCAGTCTTTAGGAGACTGGACCTGGATACAGTAAGTATTGCTGTTAGCTGCCTTCAGGAGACTGGACCTGGATACAGAAAGTATAGCTGTTATATAGCTGCATTCAGGAGACTGGACCTGGATACAGTAAGTATAGCTGTTATATAGCTGCATTCAGGAGACTGGACCTGGATACAGTAAGTATAGCTGTTATATAGCTGCCTTCAGGAGACTGGACCTGGATACAGAAAGTATAGCTATTATATAGCAGCCTTCAGGAGACTGGACCTGGATACAGTCAGTATAGCTGTTATATAATAGCCTTCATTAAACTGGACCTGGATACAGTAAGTATAGCTGTTATATAGCTGCATTCAGGAGACTGGACCTGGATACAGGAAGTATAGCTGTTATATAGCTGCCTTCAGGAGACTGGACCTGGATACAGTAAGTATAGGTGTTATATAGCAGCCTTCAGGAGACTGGACCTGAATACAGTAAGTATAGCTGGTATATAGCAGCCTTCAGGAGACTGGACCTGGATACAGTAAGTATAGCTATTATATAGCAGCCTTCAGGAGACTGGACCTGGATACAGTCAGTATAGCTGTTATATAACATGTCTTCAGGAGACTGGACCTGGATAGAGTAAGTATAGCTGTTATATAGCAGCCTTCAGGAGACTGAACCTGGATACAGTAAGTATAGCTGTTATATAACATGTCTTCAGGAGACTGGACCTGGATAGAGTAAGTATCTCCCTACAGAAGACATGCCATAAATTTCATTGGAAGTCCATCTCATGCTATGAGAACAGAGCAGAGAGAAAACAAGCTTAGCAAGTACTTGCCCTGGCTCTAACAATCGGGGAAGGTCAGAACTTTTTTATAGTGACAGTGCCCATTTACAGTAACTTTACGTCTGCCATGTTTGTATTATGCTATAGGGAGTCACGTTGTAGGACTGGACAGGTGAGAAAGTGTTCTTAGAGTATCTGCCATGATGATTTATACAGTCAGCTTACTACGATCAGGGGTGTAACTTAAAGGTTGGCTTTTTCTATGTTTCCTTGAGGGTTGTGTGTTTATAGAAGAGAATCTGTTTACTGGGGCAGAGATGTAATAAGGGGAACCTGACGGGGGGGTTAATACTTTTCCATAGCAGTGTATTGCTGTCACATAGATGGTTTCTATGTTCACATAGTCACTTACTTAACTAGAAACTTTGTGAAGGTTCCTGGAAATGGAAGAACATCGCACAAAGCTAGAATTCAGCTGCGGCTTGTCGCCACATTAGTTTGGGTTATAAATATGTCATCTGGAGTCTATGATCGGGAAGAGCGTTGTTTCCCAACCTTTTCCACCTCTGAGTCTGAGTCCCGACCACATAACAGTCTACAAAATACAGAAAACGTCATTCAGTTACTCACAGGTGACGTTTTTTGTCCCCATTTCTTCTCCATCTGGCCCGGACCGCCATGACAATCTCTTCCAGCTACAACCATCTCAGGCTCCGCACATTTCCAGCAACTTCTTTCACTTTTTCCCTCCTATTGGGTCCCATACAGTACATAGAAGCATGGGTACAGGAAGACCTAATCCTAGAAAAGATGTGCAAAGTATACAATACAAAGTGCACAAAGTATACTTGTAAACATGTAAGAGGTGTAAAGGTCCAGATGTGGCCCCTGCCTTGATGCACATTTCGGCGGACAGCCTTTATCGAGGGGCACTAGTCAAGCATGGGGTCAGGGTATTTATATAATCCCATCTCAGTATAGTGAGAACCCCTGTACCTGACCAGCCGCGACTTCCCGATGTCACATGACCAGTCAGGTGTGAACATGCGGTCATGTGACAGACTCCTTTCCCGAGGGCCATAATGTAACACAAACATAGTGATGTAATGTAGAGGATGTAACATTATTTACATTGCGGCCACTTTCTGCCGTGCTGCGGACGTTTCCCACTACACGGCCCTGAGAACCGTAAACTTTTTATTTTTTTAACTTTTATTACTTTTAGGCTCGTCTTGGTATTCATACAGTCTGCGTACAACAGTCCTTCCTATATGTACAAATGCTTTTCTTTCTCTATGTTTATATTTGGAGACGAGGATTAAGTAATGGAAACAATAGACGTCAGGAATCGTCTGTCCCGGCCTTTGCTTGGATAACCTTTCTGAGCAGGCTGCTTCTGTTTATATCACTTATGTAACCTGTGTGTTTTGTGTATTCTTGTTTCTGCCATTTTTATAACTATACACTTTCTTTCTTCATGTCTGTATAAAGGCTCCCAACACATTAGAGAAAGCCACCTGTCTGGGGGCTTCCTGACTGCCCTGTGACTGATAAATTTCAGAAAATAAGGATCAGGCATGATGAATGTCGACTGCCTGATCCTGTCTGTTTTTGGGGGTTGTCCAGCAGCAGCTCAGCCCCCCTTCTCCAGTCAGAACACTTGAAAACTCAGTCAAGCCAAGCATGTATGTATGTGTGGTGGTGAATCGGGAGGGATACCTGTTGACCCACCAGGTACGGAGCCGTACAGTTGGTAGTGACTGTTCCTTCTACTCGCTGAGATGAGCTGCAATACCAGGTACAGCCACTAGTAAATGTACAGAGCTGGGCCCAGTAGAGAGTGAAGAGGCTGCAGCTTAGGCACAGTGGCCCCTTCAATCAGCTGATTGGGGGGGGTGGGCGTTGGGCTGATTAGGCATTGATGGCCTATCTTGAGTATAAACCATCAATAAAAACCCTTTAAAGGCGGTTGCACTGCATTGAAAATCCTCTGGTTTCTGGAGAACTTGGTCTCCGCCATGGTTCTTTTTCTGGTGAAGTTCTATGCCAACAGGAAATGAGTGAATGTCCCCAGAAATAGTGAAGAAGAGGATTGCAGCGGAGATCAGGCTCCTGAAAAAACCAGCAGAGGTGCAGGAACCAACCAGGTAAGTATACCATTTTGATTACAGTCACATATTAAAGAACGACCCCGCCTGGAGACAGACCCTTTTTATCCCACAGTCTCCCACTTCTCGCTACAAATGAGTTAAATAGATTCCTAGAGGATTGAATTTTTGTTCCACCGCTTAAGATAGACGCAAATAGTAAAATAAATTGTTTACAGTTTCCATTTATGGCCCTGAAGTCTCTTTGGGGGAAATAAATCTCATGGTTCCCTAGAGAGTAAAGAAGCCGAGTGTTTCCTTGGGAACATAAGTCAGAATGTGACCCCTGGGTAGGACTCTCCCTGGAGAAGTCACGCTACACGGTTTCCTGTAGAAGATCACTATGTATCATTTATAAGAGGCTGGAAAATGTTCTGTTTTGAATAGAATGCAAATTACGTTATTCTACAAAACGCCATGAAACGTTTCCTGAGTGCGGGACACTCCCTTCTATGCTGTCAGTACACATCATAAGCGAGAAGATTGCAGCCCTACAGCATTCTATACAATTCCACTTCACTATATAGCTATGCCGGTGGTCACAAGATGGCAAAACTGGTCTTCATCTATAGCACTCGCCTTGTCTGGGTCCTAAATGTGCTTCCGGGTGCTCGGATGCCCCCAGGAACTACAGTAGGGCAAACTGTAAGAAGTAGAGAGCTGCAAGAAAATGTTTGTATAAAGTGTCTACCAATACTGACAGGTACAAATGGCAAGAATAGTAACACAGAGACAGGAACCTGATGATGATGGTGAATTATTGATCAAGTGAATGATGGACAGAAATTGAAGCAGAAGCCAATGAACAGAACAAGCACAACAACAGAACACTATCAGCTAACCCTGATCTTCCCCTGGATCTTTCCCTGAACTGTAATCCTCACTGTCCCTACAGATATCCCTTTGATAACTCTGAAAATAAAACAGAGCAAAAGCAGGTACTAGGACCCAGAGACAAAAGCAAGGCTGAGCAGAAAACTAAATCACAGAAACAAAGCAACAATATAAACTAAGTATAAGCATAATCTCAAAATACAATACAGGGACAACCCAATGAGGAATGGGCTTCAAATACTAAAACTAGATGGTATAGAAAATACTGGAAACAAGAACATTGAGGAAATCCACTATAAACTCTCCGAGAACAGTGAAGACCAGCTGATCCAGTGCAATGGATCAGCTGTGAGTTGCAGGATCAATCACTCCATTCTTAAGGATGAACTCCCATGAAACGTAAATGAGAGACAGACGAGGGGTGCAGGAAAATAAGTTAACTTGGCCGTCCCCCTAGAGCAGCTCTCAGGTCTCTCCGACAGCTGGCTGATGTAGTTTTCGGCAGGTATCTGGGTATGTTTTTCGGCCCCGGCCTGTACTGCTGCAACTTAACGTACTCCATTAAGGGATTGCCTGTTCAGCCATTCAATGACTGCAGTGATGTCCCACCCTGCTCACTGATTGGCTGAGCAGGCAATGCATCAACAGGGCACAGAGGCTGTCAGGGCTGTCCCTGGGCTGTCAGGCAGCCCTGCAAAGGTACGGGGATGGGTAGGAATACTTTGTGTATTATGTTCTATTACCCCCCACCCCAAGTGGAAGTCCAGCGTAGGACTTTTTTTTTTTTTATATATATATATATATAAATACACACCGGGTCCCCACTCAAACCAGGGAGTGGCTGGGGGACCGAAAACTGAAGCGGGGGACAGCAGACCCCAGCGCGAGAGCCAGGGAGGTAGGTGTATGTTACATTTAGCCACCTCCTCCTGACTCTTTTGAAAAAAATCAGACGCCGGACTTCCCCTTTAAACATACTGCACCTTTTTTCAGTAAAATGAAGGAGGTCATTAGAAAGTACAATTGCTCCTTATGGCTCTGAAGATGGAAAAATAATAAAGCTAGAACTGTTAGAAGGTGAGGAGAAAATGCTTTTCTCAGGCATCGAAGGGTTAAGTCGGTGTTCACATGTTCCGTATGTGTCGCAATATCGTTGGTCTGTAGTTGTGCATAAATTTTGGTAAATCTCATCAGATCTTCCACAGTCTGGTGACAGGTCTGCAGTGTCAGGATGCGGCCTAAAGGTGGAGGTGTGCTCACTTCTATCAGGACCGTGTCAGCGTGAAATGCGTTGGCCACATCTCTCATGTATGGATGCAGGTCAGTGCAGCCAGTCCTGAAGGATTCTTCTGTACATCTGTATTTCTGTGCTCAGTTGCAGGGAAGCAAAGTGGTGATCTTATTTCTCTGGAGTAACCCTTTAAGACCCAGATTTCAGATGTTTGTTTCTAGCTGTGAAGTCTTGTATAGAAACAGAATCCCATCACTTTGGTTACGTTTTGCAAAATCATTTGCAAAATTTTTCAATGCAAATAACACAAAGTTTCCGACTGCAAATTGTTTCTGTGCACCTTCAAGTCCTTGGTTCACTGATTCTGATCATTCCCTATCAGGTGATAGATAGATAATAGATAAATAGATGATGTGTGTGTATGTATAGTAACCCTTGCCTTTGTAGACCTATATTTTCAGTTTCTCTGCAGCAAATTCCAGAGGCCACTTTCCTTTTTTTCCCTCATGTTATAAGGGTCAGATAGGACGTTATTCATTACATCACCAGACATTGTAATTTAACAGGGGAAACAGAGTCCTATATGCCGAGTCCCTGTTTGGGGGGGAGTCCTATATGCAGAGTCCCTGTTTGGGGGGGAGTCCTATATGCCGAGTCCCTGTTTGGGGGGAGTCCTATATGCCGAGTCCCTGTTTGGGGGGGAGTCCTATATGCCGAGTCCCTGTTTGGGGGGGAGTCCTATATGCCGAGTCCCTGTTTGGGGGGGGAGTCCTATATGCCGAGTCCCTGTTTGGGGGGGAGTCCTATATGCCGAGTCCCTGTTTGGGGGGAGTCCTATATGCCGAGTCCCTGTTTGGGGGGGAGTCCTATATGCCGAGTCCCTGTTTGGGGGGGAGTCCTATATGCCGAGTCCCTGTTTGGGGGGAGTCCTATATGCCGAGTCCCTGTTTGGGGGGAGTCCTATATGCCGACTGACTGTTTGGGGGGAGTCCTTGTTGCATCTGGTATATCGGTTATAATGATGTCTGTGTTGGTCTGTCCCCTTATTGCTCATACACTTTGGGTTTGGGTGCAGAAATTATATGATCACTACGATCGCTCCTTTAATAAAGGGAAGTGGTGATAGTAGTATAGAAGGTGCGCAGTGTGTGTTCTTACTGGGCCCTATGGATATAGTGCTACAAAGGGACCCATAATGTGATGTATAGATATTACAATAATTGACCTTTTCTAACTAAACTTATAGTAGAAACAAATCGTACTTGAGAGGTCAGACCCTTGAATGAAATGGCCGTAACGTTGGGCGCATTGGATTAGAATGGGCCGTACATTTTAAATAAAAAAAAATTAAATTAAAAGATTGTATTCTACCTTTTAAGGGAACCTGTCACACTGAAAATACCGTCCAATCCATGGGCAGTATCTTCTAGTAAACCGATATATAGTTTAGTGGGAGACCTTCCTGGATAACTTTTCATTTATATATGCTCGTTCTGAGCGAAGTAGTCAAGTGGGTGGTCCAATGAAGTGATTGACAGTAAAGTGTGCATACAGAAAGCTGTTATGTAATCTGTATAACCGCCAGAGTGAGCACAGTAAAGAGGACTAAAAGTTTTTATTTATTTTTTTTCTACAGGGCTGAGCTTCCAGCACCCATATACTGTAGGCTCAGTGATCTGAGTGGGGGAGGGAGCAGGCATGCATGCTGTATAACATGGAGATGACTGATTTCCTTCAAATCATAAAATTGTGACTGCCACAAATGGAAAATAAGCTCCCCTAGTGGTGGGGGCAGGTGGCACGAGTCCCTGTCTATCCCTGTCTGTTATGATTCTCTGGGCCTGGGAGCAGTATATAAACTGCTGTAACTGAGTGAGTCCTGAGACTGTAACCCCTGATACGTATCCCAAGGACGTCTATCGGGAGAATTCACTTTGAAATTTTACATTTTTGTGCAGAAGACATTGATGTGGAGACTATGACTAGTGATTTTCTGTAGTCACTCGGCCCCGTGTAACACAATCCGGGCCGCTTCTTGTGAATAAAGCTTTAATTTACCGACAAGAAGGTTCATTCTGTGAGCGCCGTCTTTAGTTATTTATATCCTGCTTCATAGAGGCCTTTGTGAACCTGTCAAACTCATTCATTTCAGATCTCTTAGTAATCCTTTTACAGAGTGCCGGCTTCTCGGCAGCCCATTGAAAGGACCGGCACATGACCGCCGCCGATAAAGAGACTCATCAGGCTGCCAGGGAGAGACCGCTGAAGAGCAGATGATTGAAAAATGGCAATGTAAACCTTTGGTCATATGGCTGTCACTTGATATGTGACACGCGGCTAGAAATAAGAGGCAGCGAGTGCAGACGGCTGGTGCTGAAGCCTTTTTAAAGGGAAACCGTCTCCTTAAGGGTACGTTCACACTTACCGGATCCGCAGCTGATTTTCTGCTGCGGATCCGCAGCAGATTTCATTTAAATAACTGAACACAGCATCAAATCTGCACCATCAAATCTGCTGCAGATCTTGTAGGTGTGAACGCACCCTAAATGTGCTGCCCGACCTATCGCCATTACCTTACAGAGCAGGGGAGCAAAGTGATACGATACAATCCGACTTGTTGCCTTATTCGCACAGTCAGTGAGTTTTCAGGTCCACGTACAGGTCGGCCATTTATACTCCATGATCCAAGAAATCTGGTCCGTGATTGCATAAACTGTAAAACTGATTAAAAAAATGTAAGTAGTTTCCTTAGATTTCATCCGTGTTTTTAACGAATGTCACAGACATGACATCTGCAAAAAACTCGCATCCCATAAGTTTCTATGGGTAATCTGTACCGCAATCACAATCCGGTGTGAATAGTCTAACAGAAATCAATGGCCAATGAGGTGATCCGTGAGTGCAGATTCGCAATTAGCAAAGAAAGCGATAGACGTGATGGGACCTAGGGTGAAATCTGTGGAAAAAACATTTTTTTTCTGTGTTTTTTGCAGCAGTTTTACAGCTTAGAGTGAATGGAGATCTTTAAAGTGAATGTATCATCAGGTACATTCACTTTAAGTGTTTCATATGAATAGAAGAGGGGTCTGTGGAGCCTCAGTTTCAAGTCTTAAAAGGGAGGAAAACCTATTTCCAAGGGGGTGACTCCCAGTGGTGAGATCACTAAACCACCATGATACGTAGCCCTTTAAGTCCCACTCGGTTGCGAGTATTGTGTTTTGTTGGTCTATTTTTCATTGCCCCTGTTAGCCAGAATCCTGCTCCACACTGACGAAGGGCAACTACCCCGAAACAGCTGCCTGTGGATGGATGCCTGCCTTGGTAACCCTCCCTATTTATGTTCCAATACTTGCAACCGAGTGGGACTTACGTATCAGGGTCATCTGGTGATCTCCCCACTGGGAGTCACACCCTTGGCAATAGGTTTTCCTCCCCTGGAGGGATATCTGGCTATTCCTGTATTTTGAGACTCGTAACAGAGGCTCCACAGACCCCTCTTTTGCATATTTAAATTTATAGGGGGCAATGTATCAATGGAGACTCTTCAGTGAGTACTCCATTTGATTTTTTTTGTCGCTGGTCTCCCTGAGCTCAGCGATTTGCTGTGTTTTGTTTTTCATATGAATAGAACAGCACCGGCGCAGGGAAGACAGTGCCGCGGTCCCTTCTTTGAATCATGGACTGGTTCCCATGCATTGCCCTGGTCTATTACCAAGCACCGACCTGGGCTTAAGCACTGGAGGTGGGCCGACCCGCATGTTACAGAGGGGAGGGGGTTTCCTCCCACTGGTGGCAGGCCAGCCCGACCCACCTTATGTTGATGGATCCTGAAGAGATTTTGCTTAGATTTACCATAGATATTTTTTATTTTATTTACCCAGTATAATTAATTGGAAATTTAATTGACCCCGAGAGAGGGAAGTGCACGGCGTTACCATTCTCTGTGCGCTGCGTTACCGTCCTCTGCGCATCTTTACCGTTTTCTATGCACTGCATTATCATCCTCTGTGCGCAGCGTAACTGTCCTCTGTGCGCAGTGTTACCGTCCTCTCTGCGCGTCTTTACTGTCCTCTGTGTGCAACGTTACGTCCTCTGTGGGCAGTGTTACCGTCCTCTGTGGGCAGTGTTACCGTCCTCTCTGCGCGTCTTTACTGTCCTCTGTGTGCAACGTTACGTCCTCTGTGCACAGTGTTACCGTCCTCTGTGCGCGTCTTTACTGTCCTCTGTGCACGTCATTACCGTCCTGTGGGTGCTGTGTTATCCTCCTCCATGCACGGTTTTACCATCCTCTTTGCTTGTGGTTCATTGACTGTTCACGATAGCGCTGTGTATTGGTTGCTGGGGATGAGTGGATAAGCCTGTGGAGCCGCTGATCTCTCGGTGTCTGTAGAGCCGCTGATCCCTCGGTGTCTGTGGAGCCGCTGATCCCTCGGTGTCTGTGGAGCCGCTGATCCCTCGGTGTCTGTAGAGCCGCTGATCCCTCGGGGTCTGTAGAGCCGCTGATCCCTCGGTGTCTGTGGAGCCGCTGATCCCTCGGTGTCTGTGGAGCCGCTGATCCCTCGGTGTCTGTGGAGCCGCTGATCCCTCGGTGTGGACGGGGACATGATGAAGCACATGTTTTGCATGTAGAGGTCTGTGAGTCTTGGCAGCGTAACAAGCTTCATTTCACATCCCGAGTTGTTTTTCTGGAAAACGTTTTCCACTCTGCACAGGCGCGGCCGCACTCTCTCCGCTCTCCCAGTATATTCCAGTTGAGGCGTAAAGTAGAAAAATAATTCCACGATGACTCAGATAGTAGCCGGCTCCCGGGAGAGGGGTGCACTATGGGATTCTCTCTCCATGCGCCATAGGAACCCTACCGAACATGAAAGTCTAGGTGACCTTATTAACAAAGGAAAGCTGAAAGGTAATACCCAGGTGGTTTCCAGGTAACGGTCGGCCATGTACTGTGTGGGAGGCAGAACTAGGCCAAAACCCAGTATGCTGTATAGCGCTCTTTAGCTTCCTAACAGACTTTATTAGGTATCAATTGCAGACACTTTACTTTATAATGTAGTGAAAGAGAGATTATCCTAATGTGCGTCTCGTAATAAGGCTAAATAGTGTGATGAACGCTTAGCTTTTCAGCAGACTGTAAATTGAGGTGGTTTTGTCAGGCAGTTGGCTGCCACCTTCTGGACAGTGTGAGAACGGCAATAAAATGAGAGTATAAGGTTCTGTGTAGCGTTCTGTACCTCTGACTATGGGGCGCGCCCCGTGTTATTCTCACATGAGGTTCGTCCTGCTCTTGTAGTTCTGAGGTCAGAGAAATGAAGAGAATGTGTCGCCTGGATTATTTTTTATTTTTTTTTTAGTTAGAGATAGTAGAGTCATGTTCTTTTATTTCTCATCTGTTCTTATTTTTGGACGGTATGTTGTGGGTTTTTTTTTTCTCTCTATTGTTTGTATGAGGCAGCTTTACTCCAACCTGTGCAGAGGGAGGAGAGCGCCCTATTGTCTTATACTGGTGTCACCTGTCGCCTCCTCTTTATCATCATCACATACACAACAGAAAGCCTCCTTACTGCCTGTTTACATCAATAGCACCTCCTTACTGCCCACTTACATCAATGGTGCCCCATTACTGCCTGCTTACATTAATATCGCCCCCTTACTTCCCGCTTACATCAATAGCACTCCTTACTGCCCGCTTACATCAATATAGCCCCCTTACTGCCTGCTTACATCAATATAGCCCCCTTACTGCCCGCTTACATCAATAGCGCCTCCTTACTGCCCGCTTACATCAATAGCACCTCCTTACTGCCCGCTTACATCAATATAGCCCCCTTACTGCCCGCTTACATCAATAGCGCCTCCTTACTGCCCGCTTACATCAATAGCGCCCCCTTACTGCCCGCTTACATCAATAGCGCCCCATTACTGCCCGCTTACATCAATAGCGCCCCCTTACTGCCCGCTTACATCAACAATGCCCCCTTACTGCCCGCTTACATCAATAATGCCCGCTTACATCAATAGCGCCCCCTTACTGCCCGCTTACATCAATAATGCCCCCTTACTGCCCGCTTACATCAATAATTCCCCCTTACTGCCCGCTTACATCAATAGCACCCTCTTACTGCCCTCTTACATCAATATCGCCCCCATACTGCCCGCTTACATCAACAATGCCCCCTTACTGCCCGCTTACATCAATATCGCTCCCTTACTGCCCGCTTACATCAATAGCGCCCCTTACTGCCCGCTTACATCAATAACGCCCTCTTACTACCCCTCTTACATCAATAACGCCCTCTTACGGCTCGCTTACATCAATAACGCCCTCTTACTGCCCGCTTACATCAATTGCGCCCTCTTACTGCCCGCTTATATCAACAGTGCCCCCTTACTATCCGCTTACATCAATAGCGCCCACAGTAATAGAACCCCTTAGTGTAGCATAATTCTTAGAGTAATAGTGTCTGACAGCAGTTGTACCCCTGGACAGTTCCTGACATGGACAGAGGTGGCAGCAGAGAGCACTGTGTCAGACTGGAAAGGCAACACCACTTCCTGCATGACATACAGCAGCTGATAAGTACTGGAAGACTGGAGATTTTTAAATAAAAGTAAATTAAAAATCTATATAACTTTCCGGCACCAGTTGATTTAAAAGAAAAAAACTATTTACTGGAGCTCCCCTTTAACACATGGCGTGAATCAGACTATAATACGATAGTCATCCAGGAAGCATAATACTGTCAGATTAGGATGTTCATGTTGAACAAAAGGTTTTTTTACTTAGAAGAATCCATTTTTTCAGTTTCTCATGGAAGAGCACTTCTGTCATGAAACATTAAGTAATACATTAGCGGACTTGTGGTCATTGCAGGCGGCTGCCGCTCCAGAGCCATTAATGAGTCTTTCACAGTCCTGTAATTTCATCGAGATTCATGAATATTTAATAAGTGGATAAATCTGAAATACGGTATAAACAATTTACAGGATTGTTAAAAGCCGAGCAGAGCGAGTGCCGACCTGTAAAGCTTCTGTCACAGCTAACACAGCGCCATACGATGTACACAGGGCTCACAGCCAGCTACGCCATGCCTATCCGAACCTGCTGAATGTGGCCATACACCGAGCACAATCTCCCCGGGGTCTCCGCTCACATCCCTCCGGGGTCCCCGCTCACATCCCCCCGGGGTCCCCGCTCACATGTAGGTCACTGGTATATGCAGCCATACTGGAAGAAAGCAGCAGCCAGTGAGCCTGAGGAGGACTTGTCTATGCTCTGTCCTCGTATACGTTTAATGCCAATGAAATAACAGATCTGGATCAGCGGTTCTTACAGCATTGTAACTCAATAACCAACAGTTACCAATTAGGGGCGTGTCCCTACGCAGTTTGACCCTGACCAATCAGAGCTCAGAGTGCTAGACTATGCAGGGACACGCCCCCAATTGGTAACACCCAGTTGTCTAATGGAACAGGACATTACAGAGCTATAAGAATAAGGGATCCGGAATTGTTACTTCACGGGGAATACAAGGATGTAGGCCCGCTTTTCACATCCGGTGACTGTATCCAGATTTTTATTTTTTTTTAATTAGAAAATCTGGATAAATTTTCACACCCATAGGGTTCTATTCAGCTCAGATACCCTTCAGGATTTTTCCGGAAGGTTGTCCGTGACTGTAAATATAGCACATTTCCTATATTTGCCTGGAATTCCAGCACAGGTGCCCCATAGAGCCCTAATTGTGGTCCGCTCGGGATGCATGGCAGCCCAGGTCAGTGCCAGCACCCAGGCAAGTGCTACTGGGTGCTGACGCTGGCTCTTTAACTTTTACGTGCTCCTAATCAGGAGCGCATACAGTTTAATGTAGCTCTGTGATTGACTGGGCTGGGAGCCATTGGCTCCCAACCCTGTCAATCACTCTTGTGGCTGGAGGCAGCATTATACCTGTGGCGCACGAGTGACAAGTCGCCACTAACACAAGGTCTACCACAGGAGAGACATGCTGTTTCTGTGCTGATATGTATAATAAGGACGCACTGACTGAGTAACGTCCGCATACGCCCGGCACTGTGAGACCACTGCATTCATTAGACACTGCTGTATTGACCCATCTGCCATTGGTTGACAGGCTTCTCAGGTAGAACCCCTAGTACACTCTCTAAAAGCAAGAGCTTACGTTTCTGGAGTGGTACCATAGGAGAAGGCAGAAGATAAGATGGTATAGGCAGAGTTTGGCCATCACAGGTAAAAGGTTAAAGGTCAGGACAGGCAGCAACTAGAAGAGGAGTCATTGAAGCACACAGGAAGATTCACCTTTGCTTCCCAGGGGTCTAAGATCCTTTTATTTCTGAGCGGGAACATAGGCTGGGTTCTCTTATTCATTGATGATATCGCCAGCGCTCACTTCAGTATATAATGTAATGTTATCGAACTACTACAAATCTACAGACTGGTTTTATTTACCCTTAAGGACTTGGTATCTGCAAGTCATCTAGATCTGAAATACACAATACACTGCTATAGATGGCATGTGTGTGGGGGATGGGTTGCTGATGCACTGGGTTCGCAAAGTTCTATCTGAGCAGAAACCACAACAATGAAGGGGTTGTACTAAGCACTGAGCTGCTGCTAGAAAGCTAAGGGAGTGGATTACATTACAGCACTGTGGTCGTTCAGCTGTAGGTACGCTGCCATTTACACACAGTTGTCCTGAGCTCTGTGAATGGTCAGGGCTGAGAGCAAAGCCTTGATTTACCTTTTTAGGAACAGTGTGGATAATCTTCATCAGGCAGATAGACTCCGCACACAGCACATGCTTTCTCCCCTGCACACAGCACATGCTTTCTCCCCTGCACACAGCATGTGCTTTCTCTCCCCCCCACAGCACATGCTTTCTCTCCCCCCCACAGCACATGCTTTCTCCCCTGCACACAGCAGACAGCACATGCTTTCTCTCCTGCACACAGCACATGCTTTCTCCCCTGCACACAGCACATGCTCTCTCCCCTGCACACAGCACATGCTTTCTCTCCTGCACACAGCACATGCTTTCTCCCCTGCACACAGCACATGCTTTCTCTCCTGCACACAGCACATGCTTTCTCCCCTGCACACAGCACATGCTTTCTCCCCAGCACACAGCACATGCTTTCTCTCCTGCACACAGCACATGCTTTCTCCCCTGCACACAGCACATGCTTTCTCCCCAGCACACAGCACATGCTTTCTCCCCAGCACACAGCACATGCTTTCTCCCCTGCACACAGCACATGCTTTCTCCCCTGCACACAGCACATGCTTTCTCCCCTGCACACAGCACATGCTTTCTCCCCTGGGCCTGCACACAGCACATGCTTTCTCCCCAGCACACAGCACATGCTTTCTCTCCCAGCACACAGCACATGCTTTCTCCCCCCCACAGCACATGCTTTTTCCCCTGCACACAGCACATGCTTTTTCCCCTGCACACAGCACATGCTTTTTCCCCTGCACACAGCACATGCTTTCTCCCCTGCACACAGCACATGCTTTCTCCCCTGCACACAGCACATGCTTTCTCTCCCGCACACAGCACATGCTTTCTCCCCTGGGCCTGCACACAGCACATGCTTTCTCCCCTGGGCCTGCACACAGCACATGCTTTCTCCCCTGCACACAGCACATGCTTTCTCCCCTGGGCCTGCACACAGCACATGCTTTCTCCCCTGGGCCTGCACACAGCACATGCTTTCTCCCCTGCACACAGCACATGCTTTCTCCCCTGCACACAGCACATGCTTTCTCCCCTGCACACAGCACATGCTTTCTCCCCTGCACACAGCACATGCTTTCTCTCCTGCACACAGCACATGCTTTCTCCCCTGCACACAGCACATGCTTTATCCCCTGCACACAGCACATGCTTTCTCTCCCGCACACAGCACATGCTTTCTCTCCTGCACACAGCACATGCTTTCTCTCCTGCACACAGCACATGCTTTCTCCCCTGCACACAGCACATGCTTTCTCTCCCGCACACAGCACATGCTTTTTTCCCTGCACACAGCACATGCTTTCTCTCCCGCACACAGCACATGCTTTCTCCCCTGCACACAGCACATGCTTTTTCCCTGCACACAGCACATGCTTTCTCTCCTGCACACAGCACATGCTTTCTCCCCTGCACACAGCACATGCTCTCTCCCCTGCACACAGCACATGCTTTCTCCCCTGCACACAGCACATGCTTTCTCTCCTGCACACAGCACATGCTTTCTCCCCTGCACACAGCACATGCTTTCTCTCCTGCACACAGCACATGCTTTCTCCCCAGCACACAGCACATGCTTTCTCCCCTGCACACAGCACATGCTAAGGACTTTCTGAATATATTGTATAGAAGTTGTGGATTATTTTTTGACAGATTTTTTTATTACAGTTTCTAGAATGACTCTTTAGCCAGAAACATGCTGTAGTCTTCACCTCTGAATGGCCCTGAGCCTCACTTGTTAGATTAAAATAATAGTTAATATTCATTGACTTTGTGATTCTGACTGAGATGGTCTCGTTCTCAGGGTAATGGAGATCAGCGTAGTATTACTTTGTGAGCACGTTTAACCTGAAGCATGAAATGTTCTGTGAGTCTCCAAAGCACAAGTAAGTTCTCTAAAGCACATCGGGCTCTGCTTTTCTTTTTTTTTTTTAAGCCCATTTGCGTCCTGTGCGTGCAGATTCCCCACCCCCCTCCCCCCAGCCAAGAATAAGTGTTCCTTAGGAATAAGTTCTAGCTTTTTTTTTTTCTACCACAGTCTTTTCACATCCTGATACAGATTCCTTGAAGGATGCCTGAAAATTACATGGAATCCACTTCCCACTGCTTCTAAACGGTTATCGGCACGATACTTCACTCATGATGACGATGGTGGTTAAAGAAGCATAAAGGCCCTATTCCACGGAACGATTATCGTTCGTTTTCGGACGATATCGACCGCTACGGGCGATAATCGTTCCGTGGAATAGAGTGCAACGATCAGCCGACATCGTTCATGTCGGCTGATCGTTGCAGTCGCTTGTTTTTCAACATGTTGAAAAACAAGCGACTGATATAGCAGCGATCTGCTGCCGTCGCTCCGTTGAATAGGAGCGTCGGCAGCAGATGCTGCTATATCCTATGGGCTGCCCGGACGATCAGCTATCCCCCGGGCAGCCCCCCCCGCAGCTCCCCGCCGCCCCTCCCGCACTCACCCGCTCGCTGCAGCCGCGTTGAATAGCGGCGGCAGCGAGCGGCGAACGAGGAGCAAACGAGCGCTAATAGCGCTCGTTTGCTCCTCTAAAACGACCCGTGGAATAGGGCCATTAGACTTGCTCAATTTCTGTGTACAATCCTTTTGTTCTCAAGGAAGATAAGCTGCCACCAATAGTTTCTGGAAGCGGTTTATGGTGCGTTCACACAGAGGGATTTATCTGGCAGATCTTTGAAGCCAAAGCCAGGAAAAGGCTACAAACAGAGAACAGGTGATGAAGGAAAGACTGGGATCTATTCCATTTCAAATTCTATTCCTGGCTTTGGCTTCAAAAATCTGTCACGTAAGTGTCTTTGTGTAAACACACCATTAGTCCTCTCTCCGAAATCGCTGTCTGCAAAACGTGTATGCCCCCCCCCCCCCCCACTGTGTTAAGGCGTTAATTTTAAATGGAGTCAGGGAGGCAGTCATGTGCGGCTGCTCCATATGACTGTAAGGAGCGCAGAATTTTTATACATCCATGCAAAAAAAAAAGAGAAAGTTATATAGATTTTGTAATTTACTTTGGTTGAAAAATTTCCAGTCTTCCAGTACTTATCAGCTGATGTATGCCCTGCAGGAAGTGTTGCACTTTTTCCCGTCTGATAGATTTTTAAATAGAAGTATTTTACTAATCTATATAACTTTCTGAAACCAGTTAGTTTGAAAGAAATAAAATTAGCTGGAGTACCCCTTAAACTTTATCAGGTACCCTCCACCAGCGTCCCATCAATCACCACTCCCATTGGTTCCCCTGCTCTCCTACTTCAGCTGTGACTTGTGACCTCCATTACCAGTCTTTGCTCTGTGACCCACTCCAAGTCAAACACTGCCATGCCCCTGCACTTTAGATGGGGTCTATAGGAGCTGGCCTCATGTTCTTCAGGCTATTTAAGAGAGGTCCTACAGAAGCACAGAAACTGCAGGCAGGGTTGTGGGGGCAGGAAAATAACTGAACTCCCCCGTCCTTGTGCCTCTGATGCACCGCTCCCAGGTCCCGTTCACATCAGCCGATCAGTGACTGGGATGGACACCACTGCAGTCACTGACTGGCTGAGCAGGTGATGGAGAAGCCGGGTACCTGATGCACACAGTTTCCTGCTGAAGATGACCGGTGGCTGATGTGTACGGGACCTGGGAGCAGCGCCATGGAGGCACAAGAACAGATGAGTTCAGTTGTGTATTGTTTTCCTAGACTCCACTCCCAGGCATCACCCAGTCATACCAGGTCAGTAGCATAGCAGGTCCACACCCAATACCTGTGACAGTGAAGCATGACAACTGCTCCAATTTGAACAAAAACTAAAAAATAGAGATGGAACTTGAGATAATAAGTTTTCTGATGGTTTCACGGCCCCTTCACTTACATCGGTGACCTGGCGTCACCCATGAGTCAGTTGTGCATCGATTTGCTGTTGACACCCTGGAGGCCCAGTTTTATTGTGAGTCGTGAAGAAGCTGCAACCAATAAATCAACTGTGAAAAGTTTCCATAGATGTCCTTGAGTTTATTACTCTCCGGGAGAGAGATGACTAATAAGGGAAAGGTGAGGTAGGCTTTGCTTCTTTTTTGCTTCAGCCACAATTTATATGACTTTTGAGTCCAATGTAAATCTTCCATTAAAAACTTTTAACTACCAACTCTATCAGCCTGCGTGACCAAAATATATGTTGTGCTAGGTCACCGCAAGTGTCCAGGGGGTGGGATTGTCATCTTAGGTGCCCAGAGTCTGGCCCCTCCTCTCGGCTACGATTGAAGGCTCTAGTGCAGGGGTGGGGAACCTTCGCCCTCCACTTGTGGCCTTCGGCTGTCCAGGCTTGATAGGAATTGTAGTTTTGCCACAGCTGGAGGGCCGCAGGTTCCCCATCCCAGCCCTAGTGTCCAATCAGGAAATCGTATAAACTTATACTCCATATAAACGAGTTCCCCCATGACAGATCTTTCTTACATTTTGTTCCGTTCTGCTGAGTAAAAGCGAGTAAACTTCTAGAGGGTCTTCATGCACAGATGGTTCTTCTGTTACTTCTCCTACCTCCATGACATCAGGTCTGGTACAGTATATACTTTCAGGATCACTTTGGTGCAGTAATTAGTAAATGTAGGTAATTGCCGCGTGCGGTCACTACTTAGTGGCGGATTACTAACTCAGCCTTTTGTGTTAATGTTCTGTTTTTCATTTGCAGATAGACTTTCTGGCTTTTGGCCTTTAGCTCGGAGTGCAGTTTTCAAATGGGGGGGGGGGGGGAATGGTATATTTAAAACTGGAGTGTTAGATTGTTAAGCATTTCGACCATGCATCTTCGGGTATTTCTCCTGCTGTGCAGACTCCCTGAGCTTCCATTTTATAGATCACACAACACCCAGTCACTGCTGCACAGTCCCCTCTATTCCCTCCCTGCACTTACTGTCAGATCAGTGCACAGAGGAGACAGGAAAGAAGCTGAACCATCAGTGTGCAACTTCCTGTTACAGCCAAGACTGGAGGGTTAGGTAAGTACGCCGCACCTCCGCTGTGCAGAATGAAAGAAGTTTCCAATAACTCCTCTAATGTACAGAAAAAAACATGTAACCAGCTCCTCAGTGAATCCCTGTCTGAGATTTGTGCTTTACTACTTCCATCTGGCACTGCACAATCCAGACCTGATCAAACAGCATTAAATAGAAGGACAGATTGATGGTGCTTCATTTAACTAACTCCCTTGTATGTTTCTTTGCCAACTCTTTAACCCTTAGAGAGCGGCAGCATGATCAGCTAAATCCATCCATTGCCTTTCACCTTATTGGCTATAAATTGTTGTCGTCCAGCTTACTAAAAGGTGATCAATCAGAGAGCGATGCCTGTAGGAAGTCTGACAGACAGCTACACTGGTCAGCGTTACGGCTTACGGCGGAGCCATACTGTAAACTTACCATAGAAGCCGTATGTATATACACTGATCACCCGTCATCACACTACATTTTTGCAAAAAAAAGGATGCATTTGTGTGCACAAACGTACACAAAAGTAAGGTCAGCTACGTTTTGTGTATGTAAAAAAAAAAAAACGGATGTTTTTTTAATCTTTTTTTTATAATGGAACTCAATGGGAAAACGTATCAAAACGGATGCATCCGTTTTTCACAAAAACGGATGAAAAAAAGGATTACAAAAACGTAGTGTGAACACAGCCTAAACAAGACCTCAGATGGTGCCTGCAGGGTCTGACACCAACACATTGGCAGAAGGGGTCTTTGGGGCCTTAAAGGGAATGTGTCATCAGAAAATGACTGACTTTTTAAAAATGTTTTTATTTTTTTAAAGAATTTTTGGTGACATTTTTCCTAATTTTCCATTTTTCTATCTATATTATAAAATAATCCTGATATCTTGCAGTTTTCATTCTCACCACTGGGGCTTAAACTAAGCTGAGACTTCTGGTTGTGTCTGTGGTGATAAGAGGAGGCTGCTGTAAAGTGATCTGTACAGCATTGCAGCATCATGTGACCCCAGTAGATAGAGAAGACAATAGCAGCTCCCTGTGGAATAACCTCTTCACAGGTCACAGAGCGCGCTCAGTAATGTTTTACATTCATCTTAATGTTGTCTATGTCCATGAGTCTTACTGTAAAGCATGTCAGTAAATGCTGTTAAGAACAGCCCAGGCAAGGACTGCCCCCATAACAATGTACAAAAAGTGAGATAAAAAATAATTTAGAAAATCTATTTAAGTCAGTAAATAGAAACATATTAGAATAAAATAACAAGTTTTAGTATCTGACTCTAATCAGTAACAGAAAATTTAGGTGTTGCATTCCTTTCAACAATAAGAAGTAAGCCATGTGGCATGACGCAGAAAGAGGTGAGGAGCAAGTACCCCGGGTAATGGTTAGTAAGCCATTTTAAGTTTTGAAGTGCAGCCTTTTTTTAAGCACTTTACATGGATGGTTGTTATGAGATCTGGGGAATTTAGGGGCCAAGTCAGCACTCCAAGCTTTTTGTTGTGTTCCCCAAACTATTTCTGGACAGTGTTAGTAGTATGGCTGGGGCATTATTCTATTTTATTAGGGAATTCCATTTGTGGTGTCCCACAACGGGTGTTTCTTATAGTTACACCCTTCGCAAAAGTCTGTACTCTAAGTAAATGATGGAAATGATGAAGCAGTACCTAAGTTTTGCCACAAGATGTCACTTGTATGTACAGTACCTATGTTTTGCACAGCTGTAGGTAACCAAAGGGTTGTTGTTTTTTGTGATTTGTACAACAATGAGGACCTTTTCTTTCTCTCTACTGAGCTCCTTTCTTCAATGCTTCTCTTCTCCACCACTCACAGGGATTGTTATATCACCTGTAGGAAGTCGTCACATGGGGAGAGGAAGCATACACCCACACCTAGTCAGACTTGGCCACGTTTCTGAGCAGAGAGGAAGCAAGACAAATTTGTCCCTATCATGGTCCATCTGGGCCCTGGCTTTGCCAGGTCCCTACTCAAGAGCTACACTCTGTAGTCTTAGTCTAGTTGTTGAACAGAGCAGATGTATATGGGAGACTTAGACACCCTTTTCTTGAAAGCAGCACTTCCACACACTATGCAGTGGCGGGGAAAAAAAATCAAGCCATGCCGAAAACCAGTCTAGAAGTGCAGGAGAGTATCCTGATAACAAGAGGAACTGAGCCAGATAGAGCAAAGTTGCTAGAAGCCTACGTACTCTCAGCGCCAGGGAACCTTGACTACACTGCTCAACTCAGGTGACGAGGTCTGGGGCTTTTGTCGCCCTCTAGGATGGGTTGCCCGACACTGGTGTGCAAAAGGTGGTGTAACAAAAGGTCGAAACACGGGCATAAGTAGGCGTCTATTCTCAAGTCTACAGCATTCTACTTCTTCTAACGTTCCGGCAGAGCACACTTCTACCCTGGGTTGGGACTCTTATGACATCCTCCTCTCTCCTACTCTGAACCTGCAGTACAAACCTCTCTTTGAACTCTTTGCACAAACTCTTCTCAACTACTCACAGCTCCTACACGAAAGGTCCCTAGTGCAGTTCCTGTCTTGTCAGGTTTACAGTCTACTATCAATTATTGTACAAAGTATTTCTATAGTAACGAAGGTCTATTTATGCTAACGGGACTCAGTGGTTATTACTCAAGCACCGACACAGTAGACATCACATCCTTGAGTCATCTCCTCTTTCTGTGGGTGGCGGTACCGATAGTCTGGGTAGGTCACAACTCCACTCTGGACCACCTTGATAACCGCCCAAGTACCCTCTCACAACCTGGCTGGTAACCAACCACAGGGGAAAGGGTATAGCCAGTCTCCCTAAACTAAAAGCAGGTGTGCCACCATACCTGTGTGCCCAACCGGCACTGGCATCACGACCATCTGGCTGAGCTATATTCCGACCGACCACTATAGAAGTGGCGTCACACGTTACCATCTGGCAAGTGACCGGTCGAGCACACATTAAATAGGGGGTTATGGTTTGTACGATGGCTCCGCAGGTGGTACATGTCACCGTAACATTGACAGGACACAAGGTGCCATAGTGCAACATTGCCCAGGACTGAAAGGAGTCCAGCAAGTGGATGAGTAAAAGTCTTCATGTTTAAATGGTCGACATTAAAAATCTATATGTAGAGAGAAAACGGACTGGCTGGGCAGTTCCCTCAGGTGGAGTGATGATACGTAATGAGATTGCTGCTGAGACTCAGGACGCCGGGTTACTGCTCATTGAGGACACATTCGAGGTTTTACCTAATATTGGGAAAGGTTGGTTATAGGTAAGGGACAGTGACTGAGTAGAATGTGGGCTCCACTGCACAACCACTGACACTGGGGAAACTGGGTCACTGTCAGCCAGTCAGTGACTGGAGCGACGTCCCACCCTACTCACTGACTGGAGCGGCGTCCCACCCTACTCACTGACTGGAGCGGCGTCCCACCCTACTCACTGACTGGAGCGGCGTCCCACCCTACTCACTGACTGGAGCGACGTCCCACCCTACTCACTGACTGGAGCGGCGTCCCACCCTACTCACTGACTGGAGCGACGTCCCACCCTACTCACTGACTGGAGCGGCGTCCCATCCTACTCACTGACTGGAGCGGCGTCGCACCCTACTCACTGACTGGAGCGACGTCCCACCCTACTCACTGACTGGAACGGCGTCCCCGCCTACTCACTGACTGGAGCTGCGTCCCACCCTACTCACTGACTGGAGCGGCGTCCCACCCTACTCACTGACTGGAACGGCGTCCCACCCTACTCACTGACTGGAGCGGCGTCCCACCCTACTCACTGACTGGAGCGGCGTCCCACCCTACTCACTGACTGGAGCGGCGTCCCACCCTACTCACTGACTGGAGCGGCGTCCCACCCTGCTCACTGACTGGAGCGGCGTCCCACCCTACTCACTGACTGGAGCGGTGTCCCACCCTACTCACTGCGGCTAGGTTCACACTGCGTTTTTGTAATCCGTTTTTTGCAAAAAACGGTTGAAAAAAAGACGGATGCATTTGAGTGCATCCGTTTTGATCCATTTTTCCATTAACTTCCATTGTAAAAAAAAAAAAAAACGGATCAGTTTTTTACAATGGAAGTCAACGGAAAAACTGATCAAAATGGATGCACTCAAATGCATCCGTTTTTTTCATCCGTTTTTTGAAAAAAACGGATAGCAAAAACGCAGTGTGAACCTAGCCTGACTGGAGCGGCGTCCCATCCTACTTACTGACTGGAGCGGCGTCCCATCCTACTTACTGACTGTTGAGCAGCCAGTCCATCAGCCGGGTCGTGACGGCTTTGGTGGAGATCTCGGAGCCCTGTAGGGGTCCCTGATCGGCGATCTGGAGCTAGAGTGTCACGAGGAGACGTGGGGTAGTACCTTTTGCTATTTTTCCCCCGTGCCCTGCCGTTTAAAATAAAATCCGGACTTCTCCTTTAATTCACCAGAACAAAAATAGGTCACTTTGCCGTATAAAAAATTGATGAATAATCTGCGTATACTGCAGGATAGTGCGACAAATGTTATAGCTAGCGGATTAGAAAGCGCTGCCCTTCAGGCGTGGCTGCATCTGACAATCTATCCGCAGATTATGTCTCATCAATGAGCGGTTGTAATTGGTTGCGTTTAGCTCATGAAGCCGCGTGGACGTTCCATCAGCTGATTGCATGTGTGGAGATGATCTCAGCAAAGCCCTTCTCTCCTACATTAGTGAATCGATACCCATATGTCCGCTCAATCAGCGCCACAACCACAGATGCTGCCGGGCCGAGCTCGTCACATGACGCGCAGCTGGACCTTCCTTGGTATTTTTACATGATATTTTTTGATTATATTGTGTTGTATTGTATATATTCTATATTGTGCAAAAACTCAATAAAAAAATCAATTCTGGCATCAAAAAGATCTAGAACAAATCCTAGGCCGACTGTCTATGTATTATAGTGTATATTATACCTCATTTATCTGCACATAAATGTAGGAGCAGGCAGATATAGAGCAGGGATTATCTACTGTTAATTCCAAGGACGGTACGCCAATCTATCCCGGATTTATAGACGCCATTCTCGGTTTCCATGGCGCCAACATTACAAGCTTTAGGCTTTTATTAAAGGGCTAGTTCACAAAAAAAATCTTTAAAGTAAATTGGTGCCAGAGATTTGTAATTTACTTCTATAAAAATAATCTATAATCTCCAGGCATCCAGTACTTATCAGCTGCTGTATGTCCTGCAGGAAGTGATGTATTCTTTCCAGTGTGACACAGTGCTCTCTGCTGCCACCACTGTCCATGTCAGGAACTGTCCAGAGTAGCAGCAAATCCCCATAGAAAACCTCTCCTGCTCTCCAGACTGGAAAGAATAAACCACTTCTTGCAGGGCATACAGCCGCTGATAGGTACTGGAAGACTGGAGATTTTTTTAATAGAAGTAACTTACGAATCTCTGGCACCAGTTGATTTGAACGAAAACATTTTTGGTGAATTACCCCTTTAAAGGGAATGTGAGGTAGCCCCTGTAAATAAGCCAGTAACCTAGATTCTATCCATCCCGTAGGCTTATTGATGAGTACTCAATAGATTTTACATCGCACCCCCCATCCCATCCCTTTCTGTAATAATTAGACAATAAATCTGAGGATTTCAAAAGTTAAACTTTAAAAATTATCTTATTTGTTATTTTTGAGAAACAATCTACAATGAGTCTGCAGCATGTTACTTGCCGTGCGGCGCTGCGTCCTGTCATGGCTCATAGCCGGTGCAGCACATTGCACCTGTCGCTGCTGGCACAGCCCCAAGCTTTCGCAGGTTGTTTTATTCTCTCTGAAACCGCTAGACTTCCACCGAGGCAACTGGCACTAAAGCCGGGGTTATTCTAGACCTAAAAGTCTCCGGAATTACATTGCAGGCTGTACTAGTAAAGAGACGGTGACATCATTTTGCATGCTGGGGATTGCGGTATAGTATTATGTATATTGTTATATAGATGGATAGTGACTGTATCATGCACCATGTGTAGCGCTGTGGCTTCTCTTGTGGCCCCTTCCTGCATGTGACATAGACGCCGCTGCGCTCAGCACACTCTGCAGCCTCTTCTACCTTTCATACAATCTGTTGTAGTTATTTCTCATTATTGGATGTCTGACAAATCTTCAGGAGACGTTAAAGAAGAGCGCGACTCCGGCACGCTCCAGTCAGATCATTTAGCCCTTGATTACTGGTGATTGACAAAGTTGGATGCAGCCCTGGGGAATCCTGGAAAACATGGATACAGCCATAGGCCATAGGCTTGTACCCTGTTTCCCTGAAAGTAAGACCTAGTGTAGATTTTGCTGTATTGATAAATATAAGGCCTCCCCTGAAAGTAAGAGCTAGTAAAATGTTTGTTTGGAAACATGGCCGCCGAAAAGAACAGCAGGGGATGCAGCTGAGATTCTTTTTAGCCCACAACCAATGTCCCCTACCTTCACTGTCCGCTGCAGAGCAGCTGCATGCAGGACATGAAGACACCTGCCGACAACCATGTTATTCCCTTCTGTATCTGTACCTGTCGCCTACCGCCATCCCAGTTGTCCCCTACTCCCAGATGTAGAGCTGCACACAGTCTGCCATTATCCTGTCACCTGTCGCCAAACCGTCCACACCGTCCCTGCTGTGCTGTACGAGTGTGCTGTGCTCCCAGTGGTGGCCGGAAGCTGCCATACCGTACCCTGTCCCTGCTGTGCTGTACAAGTGTGCTGTGGTGAGCTCCCAGTGGTGGCCGGAAGCTGCCATACCGTACATCGTCCCTGCTGTGCTGTACGAATGTGCTGTGGTGAGCTCATCGTGGTGACCGGAAGCCGCCATACAGTACACCGTCCCTGCTGTGCTGTACGAGTGTGCCGTGGTGAGTTTCCTCCGAAAGCCGGAAGCCTCCATACCGTACGCTCTAATATCCTCTGAAAATAAGACCTAGCGCATCTTTGGGAGTACAAATTAATATAAGACGCTCCTATTTTGTGGGGAAACGGGGTATTCACCAGGACTTACCTAGGGCTGCATCCAACTTCTTCAGCCACCGCTAATGAAGTGCCACACGATTGGACTTGATTATGCTCCTCTTTAGTTATCACAACTACTACCTTCAGATAGAAGAACTAATGAGAAACTAATCTGAACGGTGACCGCTCTGGACTGAACCTGTGTGACCTGGCTCTGTGGATACCCGCCTATATCCTGTAGGACCTATGGCCGTACTCTAACAACATTGACAGGTCACTAGGCTGCAGATAATTACCATTCTCCTTTTATGACTTGCAAAAATGAGAATTCAGATACCCCCAGGACTTGTGGTAAAGCAGAATATCGACACCAATCAGCAATAGAGCGGGAAATTTGAACAAATACGTATCAAATGTCAGAAATAAACAAAAATAAATGACAGCTCACCATTAGATGTCAATGAAAATAGTAAAGTGCAACCAAGAAATACACAAAAATATTACTTGTATGATCGCTCCGCCTATCCAGCCATACACTTTATACTGGCTGTTCCACTCATACTGGTCACACCTGATCGGGGAAACCGGGTAAAAACTTTTTTTTTTTTTCCATAGAATGATTTTTTTTTTCTTATCTCTATATATTAGTGAGCTTGGTTTTTATTATACTGTGGGGGTTTGTTCCTTGGAGGGCTTGTTCCTAGTTTATCATGGCTCCCCCTCCTGATTTGTATCTCTTACTTTACACACAGTCCTACGTTTTTATGCGTTTTTTGCGTTTTGCGGTGCTGTATAGGACCTTGTTCTTTGCTTGTTCCTATAACCTTTTGGTTACAGTGGGCATTGCATGAAAACATTTATTCTGTGATTGACACGAGTGACCTGCGGCTAACCATGTTTATGATGCTTCACGGTCGCCATGTACTGGAAACTTACAAACAAGACTCCACTGTTGCCTCCACAAAGAGTTTTTCTTTTGGAAGATGCGATGGAATTACATAGAACACTCGGTCTTTGCTGACTCTGAATCGGCCTAATTGTGCGTCGGCCTCCTTGTGTTCTGTGCTACTTAGTGTGTTATAAACTCCTCTTGGAACTTCGTGTCGCTAACGTTTTATATGTTGTTTGACCTTTTTTTATACAACATTAATAAACATTCTTTGAGTTGCTGTAAACGTTTGTGACAATTCGAGCAGAAGCAGAAAATTCAGCCTTTGCACGTAATAGTCGCGTCTACTCATTCCCCAAAATTCCGGCGCTGATTTCCAGTGATCTGTGGGGGAGTAGTTACTATGATCCACGTAGGAAACTGTGCTCCATATGACAGGACACAGACTTGGGTTTGGTCCCTCTTTTCAGGCAGTGTGGAATAGGGGAAGACTACACAAAAATCTGCAGGAAGTGGTGTATTCTCTCCAGTCTGACACAGTGCTCTCTGCTGCCACCTCTGTCCATGTCAGGAACTGTCCAGAGCAGCAGCAAATCCCCATAGAAAACCTCTCCTGCTCTGGACAGTTCCTGACATGGACAGAGGTGGCAGCAGAGAGCACTGTGTCAGACTGGAGAGAATGCACCACTTCCTGCAGGACATACAGCAGCTGATAAGTACTGGAATACTGAAGATTTTGAAATAGAAGTAAATTACAAGCCTATATAACTTTCTCACATCCAGTTGATTTAAAAGCAAAACATTTTCATCTAAAATCTGTTCTTTTGTATCACATGTTCTGTATGACCCATGAATAGAGTGAACTCCACTGTGTATGTTTGTAGAGTCGATCATGTGATTCTCTGACAGAGTATTTTTTTTTTTTACCTTGTGTGTCTGCTGTGCAGTTAAATATTAAAGGGGTATTCCACTCATACATAACTTTTGATATGTTGCTGCCCATGGTGACACTAACAATTCCTTCCAAACTTGTTATTATCTATTCAGTCTCCTTCCCCCAGTTATCAGTTGCTGCTTTCTGCTGAAGACAGAAAAATCTGTGTGTGAGCTTTTCTCTCTGTCTCCCCCTCCTTCCCCCTCCCTTCTGAGATGTCCCTGGCTGTATCTGCAACATTGTAGCTTCTTTGTAATGTTGGGAGGGTTATTCTGAGATCAAGGTGCCGATAAACTCACTGTGATTTACCCTCCCAGCATTACAAAGAAGCTACAATGTTGCAGATACAGCCTGCCAGGATCTTGTTTACATCATCCGTCTCTGAAGGGAGGGAAGTATGGGAGCAATTGTTAGTCTCACCGTGGGCAACAACATCTCAAAAGTTATGTTTGAGTTGAATACCCCTTTAAAGGCCTCAATAAACCAATGAGCCGTGCTTAGTGCAGCCCAGCCATGTGATTGATAGAGCCCTGTGAATGGTCAGTAAAGAACGCCGATCTCTGTGATATCCAGAGCGACTATAATTCCTCCGATCCCATGCAGCTAGAGCTTCACCTGTTTGCTGGCTGGTGACGATCTTCTGTATCTGTGCTCCTCATTACCTTGTGTCCATATAAACCACATCGGGGCATTTAGTAGGTAAGAGCTATAGATAGAGGAACCCCGGAGGATCCCGCTGTGTGGTGGAGACCTGTAGTCCTGTCCGTGGTTACTGTGCGGGAACACACTGACCTCTCCTCTGATTCTATAGAAATAATGTTTTTGTAGCAGGGGTCGCACAACTGGGAGTTTTTCTGAAGTTTGGAAGTCCTGGGGATTTTGGAACCGTTGTCTCCGGAGTTGTTTTTGTTGCTGTCTCTCCTTATAACAGGGATGGGGAACCCTCGCCCCTCCAGCTGTTCGGGCATAATGGGAATTGTAGTTTTGCAGCAGCTGGAGAGCCGAAGGTTCCCGATCCCTGCTCTACAACCAGTAGGTTTTGGAATGTTCCATCTATAGGCCGTCACTTTAAAGGGAATCCGTCAGCTCCTACCTAAGGTGCTGACAGTGTGCTGTAGCTGGCAGTCCCCCAGTAAGCATGGTGCCTTTTTGGTAATTTTCCGTGCAGCGGATTATGTACAATCTTATGTCTCCTACTGTCACAGAGCAGTTGTTCGTGCCACACTTGTCATGCATCCTCCTCCCTCTTCATAAATAATCAATGCTGCCCGGCCTCCTGCTCGCTCAGCTGTTAGATTGCAGATCAGTCCTCTGTAGGCTGTTTATCTCTGAAAGAATCTCTCCTCCCTAATGTGTTGGAGCTGTGGTCTAGGGGTAACTCACCTGTCTAGAGACCTGACAGCAGTTCATTCACTGGTTCGAATCCCCTGATGAAAATTAGATAGATGTCTTTTTTCTCATTATTGTATAATTTTAAGGCTTTGTTCTCACAGTATTTTTGCTCAGTATTTTGCAACCAAAACCAGGAGTGGATTGAGAACACAGAAAGGCTATGTTCTCACACTGTTGAAATTGAGCAGATGGCCATCATTTAATGGCAAATATCGGACGTTTAAAAAAAAAACCTAATTATTTGCTATTAAATGACAGCCATCCACTCAATTTCAACAGTGTGTGAACATAGCCGTTCAGTGTTTTCAATCCACTTCTGGTTTTGGTTTCAAAATACTGAGCAAAAATACTGAGCAAACATACTGTGTGTGTGAACATAGCCTTAAAAATTATACAATACAGACCCTCCCGGTTTGTATACCCCATAAGTTTTTTGCAGAGGTCGTTAAACTCTTCTCCAAGTTTATTTGGAAGAGCTCTAGGCCTAGAATTGCTAGAACCACCTTGACCAGGCCCAAGCACGCTGGTGGACTGGCACTGCCCGACCCCTTTCTTTATTATTTGGCGTCAGTGGCAACCAGAGTGTTAGACTGGTTCCATGGTGCCGGAACGAAGCTGTGGGTGGCGGTGGAGGCGGTGATGGCGGATTTGTCTCTTTCTTCCATATTATGGGTCGGTCCAGCACGATGGCCCCGATCGCGGGTTGTGCTGCTGCCCTTTGTCTCCTCCGTCACGGTCTCCATCTTCCAGTCGCGGTTTCATAAAGCCCCATTGCTCAGGGCGGGAGGTCCACTCACTCCGATCTCTCATAATCCGGATTTTTTGCCGGGTAACTCCTCTCTCCTCTTTCTGGGCATACGGCTAGACCAACCCCTTTATATTAGACGTTTCCTTACTGAGTCTGCTCTTAGAAGCTACGAGGATATAGTACCGGTCGAGGGGCGGTCAGGAGCCTCGGTACTACAATACAATCAGTTGTCGCATTACTATAATGCCAATACGGTTAAAATGGGTTTTCACAGATCGTTGACCCCATTTGAAGACCTGTGTGTAGCCCCCTCGCCCCCACCTCACGCCATTTCTCTGACTTATTCTATTTTGCTTTCCGCTGCTGATCCCCCGGCGCTGTGTTCCAGGGTGGCTGGGAGCGGGACCTGGCACGCTCTTTCACTCCTCCTGAGTGGAGTAAGATCTTCAATTTCTGCCATAAGTCTTCGGTCTCCGTCAGATATCAGGAAACTAATTATAAGATATTATCTAGATGGTACAGAGTACCGGCGCTGCTTCATACGCTGTATCCAAATGTTCCTGACGTCTGCTGGAGATGCGAACAGGAACGGGGCACCATGATACATGTTTGGTGGTCGTGTCCTCGCTTGCAGCCGTTCTGGAAACAGGTTGCTGATCTGATTGGCCTGATCACCTCTTCTCAGCTCTCTTTTGATCCCGCTGTGATGCTGCTGTTGCTGCTGCCAGGCACATTCAGATTGCAGAAGCGATCGCTGACCAGATTCCTGCTCACGGCTGCCCACATAGTTATTCCTAGGCACTGGAAAAGCACGGTTGCTCCTACGATATCTGAATGGCTGACGGAGGTGATGGTGGTGTGCCGAATGGAGGAGTTGAGAGCTGAAGTGCAGGGTGATCCTGGTAAAACTGCCAGAATGTGGTTCCCTTGGTCGAGTTTCTTGGACTCACCAGAATATAGTAGTCTCGCCTCCCGGCCTGGCCATTAGTCTGAGATCCTCATACGTGCGGTTGGCTTGTGACACCTCTTTTCGGGTTTGTGAAAGGGCTGTATTGGCATTGGCTCCTCTTCTCTTCCCCTTGTCTTTCCTCTTTTGGTTATGCTCTCATACTTTTCTGCATATCCCTACTGTTCTTTTGTTTTTTCTCCTGGTACTTAATTGAAGTTGCCGTAACAGGCTTATTACGTTGGGAGTTGTTCATTGGGATTCCCTAACAATCTGTGGAACATTAAGTGCCCTTATGGGATCTTTCGCTGCTGTTTGGTCTCTCCCTTACTGGCTATGTCGCGCGGGCACTAACCATTTCTATTGTTGTATCTTGCAGAAATATTCTTGGAATATAGCCTGTACGCTCAATTGTTTGATTTTCCTGTTGTATTATTGGAAATGTGATGCTATCAGCACTTCACCAGTACTTTTGTATACTCCTTTTCTCAATAAAACTATTGAATAAGAAAAAAAAAAAAATTATACAATAATGAGGAAAAAAAGACATCGATTTAATTTCCACCAGGGGATTCGAACCAGAGAATGAACTGCTGGCAGGTCTCTAGACAAGTGAGTTACCCCTAGACCACAGCTCCAACACATTACAGAGGAAAGATTCTTTCAGACATAACCTGCCTACAGAGGACTGATCTGCAATCTAACAGCTGAGCGAGCAGGAGGCCGGGCAGCATTGATTATTCATGAAGAGGGAGGAGGATGCATGACAAGTGTGGCACGAACAACTGCTCTGTGACAGTAGGAGACATAAGATTGTACATAATCCGCTGCACGGAAAATTACCAAAAAGGCACCATGCTCACTGGGGGGCTGCCAGCTACAGCACACTGTCACCACCTTAGGTAGGGCCCGGGAGCTGACGGATTCCCTTTAAATGGATATTCCACAGAGAAGGAATAGGTGCCTTATTCTTTGGGGGCTTCACCTATATGGGAACAGGGATCCCGCATTTCATAATTTAACACAACTTTCTTTGGCTTCTTTCACCTTTAAAACTGATCAAGAACAAACCTGATTCTGTGTAATAGATGGGAGACAATAGATTTCTGTAAGTGTCTGAGGAGGGACGTATCCCGGGCAGAACGTTGGCTGGTGTAGTAGTCTCGGGTACAATGGCTTCTCTATTCCCCTCGGGTTTACGGTGGTTTCCACGAAGGTAACGTCATTATATGAATCGCTTAGTGTTCAGTTGATTGTGAATTGGCTATATGGAGTGTTGTATGTGGAGCGTGTTCAGACTTGACATGGTTAAAGGGGCTTTCTGAGACCTTTAGGGTGGGTTGATATGGCTCATAAACACAAACTGTGGCAGCTCCAAGACCACTGGGAGGCACCATGAATACTCTGCTCCCATAGACTTTAATAGGGGACAGGGAGCCATGCGGAAAATAAGGGATATGTTGTCCTTCCCGACCTATCAGTTTAGAAGGGGTTAAGGCTACTTAAAGGGACAGTGTCATCAGAAAATGTTAAACATATTTTGTAAGAATTTTTGACACTTTTTTTTTTTTCTAATTTTCACTTTTTCTATATTTATTATTAAATAATCCTGAGATCTTGCAGTTCTGATTCTCACCACCGGGGCTAAAACTAAGCTGAGACTTCCTATTGTGTCTGTGGTGATAAGAGGAGGCTGCTGTAAAGTGATCTGTACACCATTGCAGCGTCATGTGACACCAGTAGATAGAGGAGATAATAGCACCACTTCACATGTCACAGAGCGTGCTCAGTAATGTCTCACATTCATCTCAAGGGGACATGGGGAGTATGTCTATTGTCGTCTATGTTCATGAGTATTGCTGAAAAGCGTGTCACTAAATGCTGTTAAGAACAGCTCAGACAATATGGACTATTACTGCCTCCTCAATCAAATATAACAATAATAATACCCATAAAACAATTCACCTCTGTAACACTGGAAGCTTTTATCGCTTAAACCTGTAGAGCATAAGGCGACTTTGATGGCGTTTTTAATGTTATTTTATTAACCAATTCCCCCAATGCTTGTCAGCCATTTATGACTAAATCAGTGGGAAGGATTGGCCTTGATAAGCCTAGGAAGCAAAGGTCGAGGAAAAGCCTAGTCATCCGCATCAGACTGCAGGGCAGGGTGCACACAGAGCAGGTGAGAAGCAATCGATGCTCTGATGGTCACAGCTTCCCATCCAGTCAGTGTCCTTCCCTTTCTGAGTATTCACTGCTGGGTTACCTAATATAAAATTTAACATTAAAATTGGGCACTACAGACCTTTTTACCAACTAAATTTGCTATATAACAGCTATACTTACTGTATCCAGGTCCTGTCTCCTGAAGGCAGCTATATAACAGCTATACTTACTGTATCCAGGTCCAGTCTCCTGAAGGCAGCTATATAACAGCTATACTTACTGTATCCAGGTCCAGTCTCCTGAAGGCTGCTATATAACAGCTATACATACTGTATCCAGGCCCAGTCTCCTGAAGGCTGCTATATAACAGCTATACTTAACTGTATCCAGGTCCAGTCTCCTAAAAGTAGCTATATAACAGCTATACTTACTGTATCCAGGTCCAGTCTCCTGAAGGCAGCTATACACCAGCTATACTTACTGTATCCAGGTCCAGTCTCCTGAAGGTTGCTATATAACAGTTATACTTACTGTATCCAGGTCCAGTCTCCTGAAGGCAGCTATATAACAGCTATACTTACTGTATCCAGGTGCAGTCTCCTGAAGGCAGCTATATAACAGCTATACTTACTGTATCCAGGTGCAGTCTCCTGAAGGCAGCTATATAACAGCTATACTTACTGTATCCAGGTCCAGTCTCCTGAAGGCAGCTATATAACAGCTATACTTACTGTATCCAGGTCCAGTCTCCTGAAGGCTGCTATATAACAGCTATACATACTGTATCCAGGCCCAGTCTCCTGAAGGCTGCTATATAACAACTATACTTACTGTATCCAGGTCCAGTCTCCTGAAGGCGGCTATATAACATCTATACTTACTGTATCCAGGTCCAGTCTCCTGAAGCTTTTTAGTCTTGAAATAAAAGACTAAACACATGAACCCCCAGTGTGTTCATCGATCACATGACTTCATTTCTTCTCTGTGATCCCAGATGACCAGGACTTCCTGTGTTTAGTCTCATTGGAAAAGAAAGAGTCAGAACACAGGAAGTACTGTGTTTTCTATAATGACTAAAAAAAAATGAATGTAAATTGCAAACTTGCTTTATATCACATCTAGTGATGATTCAGACTTTGAAAGTTATAATGACAGGGACACTTTAAAGTAAGTTTCTTACCCTCATCCTTGGTGCCATTTCGGTGCTATTAGCATGTTAATAATAATCTAATTAGGAGTTTTGGTGCATTGGTAGTGAGACGACCACCCTATAGTGCCACGATTAGTGGATCAGTCCACTGTAGTCCCACCCCCAGGGCACCAAACCCCTAATTAGCACATGGATTAGATTCCTAATATCATGAAACCATTGCAGAGGGTGAAGGTGAGAGACCTACCCTCATCCTCAGCGCCCCGTGTGTTATAGATTCTTCTAAACTGCCTACGTAAAAAAAATGCATACTACATGTGTTTCTATTTATTTCCATATTGTATTTTAGTTACTTTTTTTTCTCTCTTCTGCACCAGGATTCAGAATTTCTCTGCTTAGAACTCAATGAAATGAAGATGAATGAAATCCTCAAGAAATTGTCGGAGGTGGAGGAGAGCTTGGCCGCCTTAACTCAGATCCAATAATTTAGTTTTTGGGTGTTTTTTTGTCCAGTTTTTTTTTTTTTTTTTTTAAATAAATTTTCACATGTATGATGTTGTTTTGTTTGTATTTTTATTATCCTGCGTTGCAGTAACATAGATAGATATAGAGATATAGATAGATAGAGAGGTAGATAGGAGATATAGATAGATAGATAGATAGATAGATAGATAGATAGATAGATAGATAGATAGATAGATAGATAGATAGGAGATAGATAGATAGATAGATACAGATAGAGATATGTAGATATAGATATATATGCAGCTATTTTCCTGCTCACCTTGAGCTTTCATGTCCTTGTTTCTTCATGTGTCTAATCTGCTTTATAAATCACCTTTTCCCCAATCAGCCCTGTTTTCCTTCACGGATTCCTCTAGTTCTCAAGATTCTCTCCTTGTTTACAAATTCTGAAGATGGCCGTCACATTAAACTTCAATGGATTCCGATTTTTTTTCGGCAGTAAACCTGCACACTCAGCTGATCTGTGCGTGCTCATGGGGAAAGAGAAGTTGTGGTAAAACGCTTTGAAGAAAACTGGTCAGCACTTGATGCTCTCTGAGCCAAGTGTCTTCAGGGCGGTCCCTAAAGCCCCCCGCCCCCCCAGCTTTGATTGATAAGTCTCTCCCTATAGCCAAAAAAGGAAGAGCTCTATTGAGACTGGGGGATGAAGAGACCACCCAGAGATGACTTTTGCTTTACTCTGATGATAATCGCATTTTTAATGAAGCTCACCATTTCCTTGGGGTTTTCCCGTAAGACTATAGTTTTGTCCGGTCAGAATACGTCATTTATCTCGTGCAGAGTATTTAGCTGTAGTTGTACAGATCGCTGGACTGATCCCGTGTCTCCCGTCCGGTCACATTACAAGCAGCGATAACATCTTATTTACCATCAGAGTATTACATTAACCGTTCTATCCTCCAGCTTCCCGCTAAGAAAACCTTGTCAGTGGATTAGACGTCATGTGACCGCGGCGGAGACCATAAGACGGGAACGCCGGTGATGAATGAGGGCTGTAAAATGATGATAAATCAATGGAGTTCGATATAAATCCTATCAGCAGGTCAGGAGTGCACAATTCTCATCTAACTTTAAGGTCCAATAAATAAATGTTTGACATCTCATCAGATCCAAAGTTAATGTGTCACCGTCTTATAAATGTCACTTCAGAAATCAATAAGTATCAATAGTACAAGCGATTGTAAGAATCTCTGTTATGGGTTTTATCAAGCAAAAGAGTTTCCTTCTGTACTCAGCTGTTTTACTACCTCCCCCCTCACTGCAGAAGAAGCAGGATTTCTGTGCCCATTATGCTCTATGGAGAGGGGAGGGGACAAGGGGTATAAATGAGCACAGAGAGGAGGAAAAGCAGCCCTGCACAGCACAACATCCTGCAATCTCATATCACCAAGCTCCCAGATGAGCACTGACCTTTCTGACCTGTCAATCCAGTGTTTTATGTGTCCAGTCTCCAACCTGTACAGCTGGTTCTCTGCTTTTCCTGCTCACTCATCCCCTTCGACCCCTTCCCCCTCCATAGGTTATAATGGACAAAGCAGAACCCGTCTTCACTTTGCTCCTCTGTAATAAAGACGGCTTTGCCAGATAAGAAGTGAGAGGGGGGGAGGTGGGAAACAGCTTTTTGAGTATAGAAAGAGGCTTTTTTACCTAATAAAACATATTACTGAGTTTCCTAAAATTGCTTGTATTATTGAATTCTGCCAAAAAAAATGAAATAACAGATGATGCTTTATACATAGCATGGGGGTCACTTTACTTCAGGACTCCTTACAATCCCGCTCCTGTGCATGTCACTCACTGGCTGTCAAACTAATCCGACTTATTCTCCAATTATAGTCTATACCGGCCAGGGATTGGATGACGCTGCCACGTGTAACCGGGCTGCAGCTCAGGAGGACAGCCGATCCCAGCACTGATACCAGATGACATGTCTGACAATATACAGACACTTCATTTTATGACCCTTTAATGTGGGCAAATCAGTGACTGAATCAGCTTTCTAAAAATGGATTTTTCCCAATGATTGGTCCATTGTCTATTCTAATGATAACATGTATTATGTAGACATCAGGGAGGCTGCAGCACTAGTGACACAGACAGCTCCCCTAGTGTAATGTCTATTCTAATAGTAACATGTAATATATAGACATCAGGGGAGGCTGCAGAGCTAGAAACACAGACAGCTCCCCCAGTGTTATGTCTATTCTAATGGTAACATGTAATATATAGAAATCAGGGGAGGCTGCAGCACTACTGACACAGACAGCTTCCCCCAGTGTAATGTCTATTCTAATAGTAACATGTAATATATAGACATCAGGGGAGGCTGCAGAGCTAGAAACACAGACAGCTCCCCCAGTGTAATATCTATTCTAATGGTAATATATAGAAATCAGGGGAGGCTGCAGCACTAGTGACACAGACAGCTTCCCCCAGTGTAATGTCTATTCTAACATGGTAACATGTATTGTATAAACATCAGGGGAGGCTGCAGTACTAGTGACACAGACAGATACCCCCCCCCCCCCCCCAGTGTAATGTCTAGTGTAATGGTAATGTAATATATAGACATCAGGGGAGGCTGCAGCACTAGTGACACATACAGCTCCCCCCAGTGTGGTAATGTAAGTGCTGAGACCAGGGCTTGAGTAGCCCTTGCAGTTTCCGTCACAGCCATTGGTGGCAGCAGAGGGCCTATGTTACCTCCTCCTGTTGCCACTCAATCTAAAAGTATAGAACAGAGACAAATAACCAACACTGGACTATTATATGATAGGTATCCTATATTTTAGGTTATTCACCCTCATCCTTCCTGTTCTATATTGCAGACAGGTCTTTAGACCCCTCACTTACCAGGCCCCCCATGGTGAGACTGACACCTCTTCACCCCTTATAGTTATACACCTGGTGGCAACCAAGTTTACCAAGATTAATGTATCATTATATTATTTTATATCATTATATTATGATTAGATTTGGTAGAATTTTCTCATTGTTTTGTTTCTTATGTAAACCTACTTGTTAAAGCTGTCACTAGTTGTCACCCAGGAACCTGCCTGAAAAGCTTCCAAGAGACTGTACGAAGCAGAGGACAGCGCTCCCGGAGTGTAGGATAGCCTCCTTCCATTGTGTAAGGCAGCGTCCCCGTACCACAGGTTCCCATCACATAGGCCTCTCAGCGTGGCTTCTGCAGATACTATTGTGTACCTATAACCTATAACCATCAATACCTAGGAAGACAAATATAGGTAGCTCATTGTCTTCTCACTTGGAGACTATGCATGAATGAAGCTGGCAATGCATTAACCCCAGCAGGTCTTGCCTATTCTCTAATGGAGGTGTAGGGAACCTTGGCTCTACAGCTAAAGCATTGGCTGTCCAGGCATGATGGGAGTTGTAGTTTTCCAACAGCTGGAGGGCAGCAGGTTCCCCATCCCTGCTTTAATGTATATGGCAGTTTCCCGACATAAATTATTGGATGGGGATATGTTAAAATCTACATCATATTCTATTTAGGGCATAAATGTTTCCTTCCCTATTGACCCTATTGGATTATAATAACCATTTATAATAACAGCAGATTGTAGCTCTAAGGTATCTCTGTATATACAGTGAACGGCCACTTTATTAGAGACCTCTGTTTAGCAGCTGGTTTGGCCTCCTTTGACGTTCAGAGAAATTCATGGTATAGATTCTGCCAAGTGCTGAAGTCGTTCTTCAGGAATATTGGTCCATAGGGACAGGACGGCTTCTAGTAGTAGGTCAGATGAAGGTCCTGACGTGCTCTGAGATGTCCAGTCGACCTTGAGATGCTTTATAGGATTATAATCTAGGATCGGGGAGACCGATGAGGCGAGGAAAACTCTCATGTTCCAGAAACAAATCCATGACCAGACAACCTTGTGACATGGTGCATTGTCCTGCCGAAAGTGTCCTTCTACCAGACGCCTCCATGAAGGGATGAACCTGGTCGGGAACAATGTTTAGATACATTCCACTGTCCAAACAGCCATCCGAAGGTATCAGAGGACTCAGGGCATGCCAAGAAAACATCCCCCACATCTCATAAACTGATCATTCAGTAGGTAGATAGAGATCTAGATTCTCTTAAAGGGGTAGTTAACTAAAAGAATTTCTTTGAAATCAAGAGGTGCCAGAGATTTGTAATTTACTTTTATTAAAAAATTTCCAATCTTCCAGTACTTATCAGCTGCTGTATGTCCTGCAGGAAGTGTTGTATTCTCTCCAGTCTGACACAGTGCTCTCTGCTGCCACCTCTGTCCATGTTAGGAACTGTCCAGAACAGGAGAGGTTTTCTATGGAGATTTGCTGCTGCTCTGGACAGTTCCTGACATGGACAGAGGTGGCAGAAGAGAGAACTGTGTCAGACTGGAGAGAATACACCACTTCCTGCAGGACATACAGTAGCTGATAAGTACTGGAAAACTTGAGGTTTTTTTTATATAAGTAAATTACAAATCTCTAGCATTTGCTGGGACCAATTGATTTAAAAGGAAAATAAATTATGAACAATCCATTTAAAGCCTTTATATCCTGTAGATATCTGTACTGAAGGTTATTGTTACAAGGATCCATAAACCTTATGAGTCAGACACATGTCACCTGCCCCCATGATTGCAGGAATAATTCTGTCTGGTCAGTGGGTTCAGCTAGATGCATCTCAGAGGACACATGTATAGGTGATGTGACAGCTCGGATCTCCCCTGGCCCTGATTATTTGCTGACTGTGCTGTGACACTATGATGGATGCCGGGTTATTATGTCATACTCTGCTGGGACACCTATCTATGATTTCATTATAATTTACTATTTATAACATCTAACTCATGATTCACAAGAAATATGTCTCCTGTATTATACACTCTGCCCCTCTGGTGCTTATAACCTAAAGACAAGACTGCAATGGGAAGGTTACGGACACCTTTGTAATGATGTTTTTGTTTTTTACAGTCAATTTGTTCCCTGAATGAAAAGAACCAACATTCTATTAAGTCCTTATTATAAATTCAGTACAATTTAGCTGCTATTCATCAGAAGATAATAGAAATCTATCAGATAGACCAGGGGTACTCAACAACTTTTAGTGAAGCTCCACTTACCGGGGTCTATTGTCAGGTGAAGGTCCGAGCTGAACATCAATAGGAAACGTGTTTTGTTACTTTTCACAAACATTGTTGAACTATTTACATACAGAATTGATGCTTATTAGCGGGAAAACTGTCGTTTTTTCTCTTTCACCAGCGCTTTAAAATTAGGTACAATGGGGGTGACTTCCCCCAGTAGCATATAGCCCCCCTGTGCGCTCTCCCCCTGTAGTATATAGCCCCCCTGTGCGCTCTCCCCCAGTGTATAGCCCCCTGTGTGCTCTCCCCTGTAGTATATAGCCCCCCGTGTGCTCTCCCCCTGTAGTATATAGCCCCCCTGTGCGCTCTCCCCCTGTAGTATATAGCCCCCTGTGCGCTCTCCCCCTGTAGTATATAACCCCCCTGTGCGCTCTCCCTCTGTAGTTTCTAACCCTCCTGTGCGCTCTCCCCCTGTAGTATATAGTTCCCCTGTGCGCTCTCCCCCTGTAGTATATAAGCCCCCTGTGCGCTCTTTCCCTGTAGTATATAGCCCCCCGTGCGCTCTTCCCCTGTAGTATATAGCCCCCGTGCGCTCTCCCCCTGTAGTATATAACCCCCTGTGCGCTCTCCCCCTGTAATATATAGCTTTCTTTGCGCTCTCCCCCTGTAGTATATAACCCACCCTGTGCACTCTTCCCCTGTAGTATATAACCCCCCTGTGCGCTCTTCCCCTGTAGTATATAGCCCCCCGTGCGCTCTTCCCCTGTAGTATATAGCCCCCCGTGCGCTCTCCCCCTGTAGTGTATAACCCCATGTGTACTCTCCCCCTGTAGTATATAGCTCTCTGTGTGCTCTCCCCCTGTAGTATATTATCCCCCTGTGTGCTCTCCCCCTGTAGTATATTACCCCCCTGTGCGCTCTCCCCCTGTAGTATATTACCCCCTGTGGGCTCTCCCCCTGTAGTATATGCCCCCCCCCCCCCGTGCGCTCTCTCCCTGTAGTATATTACCCCCCTGTGCGCTCTCCCCCTGTAGTATATTACCCCCCTGTGTGCTCTCCCCCTGTAGTATATAGCTCTCTGTGTGCTCTCCCCCTGTAGTATATTACCCCCCTGTGTACTCTCCCCCTGTAGTATATAGCTCTCTGTGTGCTCTCCCCCTGTAGTATATTACCCCCCTGTGGGCTCTCCCCCTGTAGTATATGCCCCCCCCCGTGCGCTCTCTCCCTGTAGTATATTACCCACCTGTGCGCTCTCCCCCTGTAGTATATTACCCCCCTGTGTGCTCTCCCCCTGTAGTATATAGCTCTCTGTGTGCTCTCCCCCTGTAGTATATTACCCCCCTGTGTACTCTCCCCCTGTAGTATATAGCTCTCTGTGTGCTCTCCCCCTGTAGTATATTACCCCCCTGTGGGCTCTCCCCGTGTAGTATATTACCCCCCTGTGCGCTCTCCCCCTGTAGTATATTACCCCCCTGTGTGCTCTCCCCCTGTAGTATATAGCTCTCTGTGTGCTCTCCCCCTGTAGTATATTACCCCCCTGTGTACTCTCCCCCTGTAGTATATAGCTCTCTGTGTGCTCTCCCCCTGTAGTATATTACCCCCCTATGTGCTCTCCCCCTGTAGTATATTACCCCCCTGTGTGCTCTCCCCCTGTAGTATATTACCCCCTGTGTGCTCTCCCCCTGTAGTATATTACCCCCCCCCCCCCCCCCCGTGTGCTCTTCCCTCCTATATAGCCCCCCTGTGCGCTCTCCCCCTCCCATACAGCATGTGACATTAAAAAAAAAAAACACTTATACTCACCCTGGTCCGGCGTCTCCTCTTCTCTTCCCTCTTGTGGCCGCTCTCCCCTGTCCTGGCGCTGGCGCAGTAATGTCACTCGAGCGCTGACACCAGAAGGGGAGTGAGGCCTCTTGTGACCGCTGCAGCCACAAGAGAGACTGACAGGGAGGGAACTGATGGCTCCCTCTCTGTCATTGCTGCTGCTGCCGCCATTGCACGGTAAATATGAGCGTCCGTTACAAGCGCTCATAATTACTGTCCAAGGAGCAGAGCTACAGCAGGGGTCTGGACAGCTGGCCTCCGCGGTCTGCCAGTTGAGGACCCCTGAGATAGACCTTCTGCTCTGTCCAGGCTAGAGATAGCAGCAAGGATAAAGACCAGCTTAGGTTGTGGACAGGGGGAAGGGAATCCTTGGAGGACAGCTCAAGTAGGTTGTAGAGAAGGTACAGGAGAGAAGTCTGCAGGGGAGAATCATAGAAGGTACATTCACAAAGCCTTTAGACCATTTTACTTCACATTTTGTTACGTTGTAGCCTTGTGCTAAAATAAAACAAAAAAGATAAACCTGAAGAGATAAGTCTTCAGACCCTTGCCTATGAAATATAGCAATATTTAAAAAAAAAAAATCTAAAAGGTTCTGAAGACTTTTCAAATGCGTTGTAGGCCGTGTACTAATGTAGAGATCAAATAGAGCTCATGCAGCATGCTGTGGAGGCTGTAGATGAGAAACTAAGCAAATTCTATATAGAGACTTGACCTCTATTTAGAGATTTTTATATAGAGACTTGTAAATTAATTTACAGTTTACATTACAGTCACACTGGAGAGAATACACCACTACCTGCAGGACATAAAGCAGCTGGTAAGTACTGGAAGTAAATAGAAGTAAATTACAAATCTATATAACTTTCTGACACCAGTTGATTTGAACGAAAAAGATTTTGGCCAGAGTACCCCTTTAAGATAGAAAGATCTCGAAAGAGGAGACCAAAGGAAGCTGCTCGTCTGTCTCTAGTGAGTATATTGTTGTCTAATGTTTTCTCCATAGAGATGTCACCAGCAGAGTACAGACCTGTTCTACCTGCTGTGTATATATAACAAAGCCTGCCTTATTTATAATACATGGTCTGTGGGGGGCGCTTTGTTAGGCTCCGCTTGTTAATATTAAATGATGATAATGATTCCCTTGTAGAGCTCAGGCGTCAGGTGTAAAGCGGCGTCCATTAGAGACTGATTAACGCAGACGACTCTGCCTGAGTGCACACAGGACCGAGAACATAGTGCGCCAGGTACCCGGGAGATCCAGCAACCAATGGCGGCGACAGATGCAAGATGGTTGCTAGGAAAGGGGCAGATTGCAGCAAAACAAGTGTCAGCAAGACCGGAACGGCAAATACCAAGTCAGGCAAACAGCAAATCAATCAGTCCGAGCACTCGGGGACATCAGGACTGCAGCTTCCTTCTGTCTTTACTAGAATGTTCTCTAAACTGGTCGGATGGGGTATCTGTGTACTAATGTAGCAGAGCTGGATCCTGTGTAAATGTTAAGTCTGTGCATAGTAACATGACACTGACACATCCACAATACACGGGCAGCGCTTCAGCCAAGTTATTCAGAAACAACGTCACTCTTGTCCTCAGTTTGGGGGCAAGTTTTCCAATTCGATTGAAGTAAATGGAGCTGAGTGGTAATACCACACACAACCTGAAGACAGGGGTGGCACTGTTTCTGGAAGAAAGCAGCTGTATTTTTCTAATCCTGGATTACCCCTTTAAGGCGGCCATACACTTTCAATGTGAATGGTCATTGGTTATCTCTCCGTATACATAAGCATTCGGCACGGCTGAAGGTTTATGTCTTCTCTGTTGGGAAAGGTCGGGTCAGTCGCTGCCAGACAACTCAGCAGAATTAAAGGGATGAAATCCAACAGGCCTGACCCATCTCTTCATTGAATCATCCATCGGGAAAGGAGGGGCTGCCATACAGTCAGACAGTCCTGACAAAATCATCAATAACTAAAATCTGTGGGCACCTTGAGGGGAGTTTATAGAGTTAATTTCCTCCCATGGGGTCAGTGTATAAAGAGAAACCAGATACCGAGACAGCTTCTAATGTGTTCTGAAATTTTAATTCTGTTTTCGGTACATAAATAAAGGGGCAGTTATCCTGACTCATTGACTTCCATGGTAGAGAATTGTGGGCATGCTCTGTGAACTGTGCAGAGGTCATTGTGCATGGAGAGGAGCAGCCGTCACCTATTGTGAATGGCAGATCCTGTGTTATCAGTATATACGTGGTACATGGTCATTGAGTATGTGACGACAAGGAGAAGAATGATGAAGTGCTCATATAGAAAACTATTAGTGATGTAAAAAAAAAAAAACATAAAAAGTTCCTAAAAAATGTTTAACTTGATTGGAGCAATCAGTCTTTTTCTGACGGCTCTTCCCCTTTAATGTTTTGGCAGATCAATATATAGAATCTATTTTTATGAGAACTAAAAAAAAAAAAAAAAAAACACTGGATGGGATTCAATGAGATATAATATTTTCTGCTCGGGCATCTGATACTTGTATCCATTCCCAGTCGCTGCAGAACAATGATGAGTCACTGGTGCGCTCAGCGCTTATTGCTGTATACAGGATCCCGGACCATTATTAGTTATTTATTACAGGAATAAAGAGTGATACCAGAATGTATAGATTTACTGGGAAATTCTAAGCAGAGGCAAGAACTATACACACATGGTACTCTGTATTTAAAGGGGTATTCCCATGTAAATAAGTTATGAATTAGTCGGGGTCCAACTGCTGGGACCGCAAGGGAGGACAAAAGGGAGGGAGGACGCAAGGGAGGAGAAAATCCTCCCTGCAGTGAATCGTACACATCATGCATGTTTAGCCAGTGCTCCATTTATTCTCTATGAAGCCTCTGAACATTGCCATGCATGCAGCACAATATGAATATATGGCACAGGTGTGAGAGTTAGACAGGGCTCAGCACTGGAAGCCAAGCCCTGTCACGCAGTGAAGCCAGGAGAGAAACTCATTGGACCACAACCCATGTGTATCTGCTGTGTATACATGTATGTAGGCCTGCCACTGATGTTATGTATGTTCAGAGTCATCAAGTGTTATACTGTATTTTGGCCACTAGATGTCTCTGTTTTCTCCTATATCAAGCACAGGCTGAAGGATGCTGCAGGGGTTAAGTGTATATGTGACAGTCTGTAAATGCTGAAAAAGGAAGATTGCCAGCCGCCTCCCTGCCTCTGGGCCTATCACAGCCCTGAAGAAAAGCCTGCTCCACCAATAGCAAACAAGTCAGGGCCCTGGCTTATAGGATTGGTGGAGAGGGCCATGGGTTAATTTTCCAGATTAGTTTGCTTCCAGAGCTGACCGGTTAAGAGCAGAGTATCCTGAGGGTGTTCTTTTCAGGGCGTGATGTAACTATAGACAAGCTATTCTTATTTCTACAAGTTGCTGAAGACCAAGCTATGGCGTGCTGAAGCCAGAATGGGGTAACCAGGGCTACCACAGACGAGGGGATGACACTGGTCTACATAGAGGGGGATTATCTCACTCAAGTTTCCTAAAGTCCTCCATATTATAAGCGGCTGGAGAAGTGCTAGTAGCCGACGTGCCCCGCTCTTTCCTGCTCGGTTCCTTCGGCATTAATGAGGAGCTGTGCCCACTCGTGCAAACCTGGGACCCGTCTGACTTAGTCAATGAGTAGAAGGTGTTCTCCATGTCTTAAGTTTATTGCAATTGTAGCCAAGGTTGTAAAAGAAACCCCCAACAGAGTGCTGTGCGTTCAGGGACAGGTCCCCCCTCACCAAAAGTACAAGTCTTCACTTTCCAGTGTTCCCCAGCTGCTAGCGGTGCAATACAGAGCGGGGTCACATTGTGAGCCCACTCTGTACCCCATTAAGGACTCCATATTGTACTAGGTAGAAGATAGGTCCTTAAGGGGTTAATTTATGCTGAGTCTGTGTATTTCTATATTTCACCATCACACTACAGAGGGGACACTAGGAACAGCCAGCCATGAGACAAGTGCCGCAGCATTACCGCAACATCAGCTCTTCTATTTACCATCCTGCACCCCTGGGTCACCACAGAGGAGGAGGAGGTGCTCCAGCCCGGGGCACTTGAGGAGCTTAGGAAGTTACTCTCGGCACCTAAGGAAAAATGCATTTTGCTAGGAGGAAAGTCCCTTCATAAATCACCCACATGTATCTTCTCGCCCTTCCAGTTATTCATCACTGTCAGCAGCCTACAATGAGTTCTGCACCTGATTCTCTCCCCTCCCAATATCTACCCCAGCATTTTTATGATACCTTCCTATTAGGGATGGTCCCAACCGAGTTCGGTTTGGGTTCGTATGAACCCTCGGTAATGATTCCCGCTGTCTGCCCGCTCCGTGGAGAGGGTGGATACAGCGGGAGGACCGCCTGGAAAACTAGGATACAGCCATAGCCATAGGCTGTATCCCAGTTTTCCAGGCGGTCCTCCCGCTGTATCCACCCTCTCTACGGAGCGGGCAGACAGCGGGAATCTGATGCCGAGCGTTCGGGTTTATACGAACCCGAACCTCGGCAGGTTCGGATCATCCCTACTTCCTATACATCCGAGGGACTGTGCGGATTGTCACCTCTGTTTGTATGAGACGGGAGGTGGAAGCTTTGGGTGCCGGTTAGGGTTAGAGCCCCCCCTTAGCAGTAATGGGTGATGCATTGTGGGTATCCCACCTCTGACCCCAATATTTCCTATTTGCCCTTTGCTTTTCCTATGGGTGGATCTTATTCTCTCTGTATAATCCCATGGTAACGTTACGGTTGTTATTGCTGCTGCAGTGTTTGTCCTTCTGTATACACTATATACCGGTCGCCACCTTCCAGTTATAACATAATAGTCAGTTCTTCGAATGCGTGAAGCCTGGTGTAATGTTGCGGATTAAGAGTCATTTTATCTCTCTAATTCCACATCAGGGCCGTATACAATGACCTAACGATGGGATAACAATGTGTATTGTGCGCAGAGACAACAGGAAGCACAACCTGACACTGTGCGGCAGTAATGGTCAGTGTCAGCCTCCACCATTGATGCCGACTATCGCTATTTACCCTGGAGGGGATGTAAATAACACAACTGCGTGCACTCACAGAGCCTTGTATACCTGACTATTGTATAGGGAGCTTTTGTTGTTAGCAATGTGGACGTTCTGTTTACGCTCAGGTGTTGTAGGCAGCGACGCCGCCATTGTATGTCTCTGCCCCGAGGATCTACAGTGGAATCTACTGACATTCTCATCACTTATTGGTATAGTGCTGACATACTGTACATATATACAGCATCATATAAACTGTCCTGCCTAAGGGCCCTACTACACGGGGCGATTATCTGCCCAACCAGGCCAATTCGGGGAGTTTGTTCAGTGGGATATTTTTTTCTTAAAGGGGTTAAAAAAAAAATAATTCTTTCAAATCAACTGGTCCCAGCAAGTGCCAGAGATTTGTAATTTACTTCTGTTAAAAAATCTCTAGTCTTCCAGTACTTATCAGCTGCCGTATGTCCTGCAGGAAGTGGTGTATTCTCTTCAGTTTGACACAGCGCTCTCTGCTGCCACCTCTGTCCATGTCAGGAACTGTCCAGAGCAGCAGCAAATCCCCATAGAAAACCTCTCCTGCTCTGGACAGTTCCTGACATGGACAGAGGTGGCAGCATAGAGCACTGTGTCATACAGGAGAGAATACATCACTTCCTGCAGGACAAACAGCAGCTGGTAAGTACTGGAAGACTGAAGATTTTTAAATCGAAGTAAATTATAAATCTATATAACTTTCTGACACCAGTTGATTTAAAAGAAAAAAGAATTTCTGTCAGAGTATCCCTTTAAGATAGAAAGTTCTAGAGAGAAGTCCAAAGGAAGCTGCTTGTCTGTCTCTAGTGAGTCTATTGTTGTCTGATATTTTCTCCATAGAGATGTCACCAGCACAGTACAGACCTGTTCTACCTGATGATAAGTACTGGGAGACTGGAGATTTTTAAATAGAAATAAATAACAAATCTTTATACTTTTCTGACACCAGTAATTTGAAAGAAAAAAGAGTCCCCCTTTAAGGTGACCAATCATCTTCAAAAGCTGTGGCCCAAACGTTCATTCATCAATCAGCGCTGATCCCTTCATTCACTTCATGTGTTCTCAGTGGAGACAGGAGGGGTAAGCCGCTGCCAGACTCCTCTGACATCCAACATCCTCATCTGTCAGGGGAGACTCAGGAGGCCCCGATACACATTAGTCAGCCGCCATAGTCAGCAGCTTCTTCTGACACACTGTTCACACCTATACACACATGCATGCAGATTTCAGCTGTTGACTCCGTGTGTTCATTGTAACAGCCAAGACAGGTTACACTCAGTTCTCTCCATTGCTACAAGGCAAATGTAGGATAAAGGGGACTGAGCAGAAGGTGAACGCCGGCAATCCAGGGACCTTAAAGGGGTTGTCCAGCAAAAATCTTTTTCTTTCAAATCAACTGGTGTCAGAAAGTTATATAGATTTGTAATTTATTTCTATCAAAAAATCTTAAGTCTTCCCATACTTATCAGCTGCTGTATGTCCTGCAGGAAGTGGTGTATTCTCTCAAGGCTGACACAGTGCTCTCTGCTGACACCTCTGTCCATATCAGGAAATGTCCAGAGCAGATGAGGTTTTCTATGGGGATTCATATAAAACTGAGACAGAGTTGCTGTCTCAGCCAGAGATGTCAGCAGAGAGCATTGTGTCAGACTGTTAATAAACGTTTTCTGCATGACATACAGCAGCTGATAAGTATGGGAAGACTTAAGATTTTTTAATAGAAGTAAACTACAAATCTATATAACTTCCTGACACCAGTTGATTTGAAAGGAAAAGATTTTCGCTGGACAACCCCTTTAACATGACATTTCTTTAAAGGGAATGTGTCATGTAGATTTTCTTTTACTAATTGGGGTCAGATACTAAAACTTGTTCTTTTAGTCTAATTTGTTTGTATTTTCTGACGATTTTTTTTTTTTCACTCTTTGTACATTGTTATGGTGGCGGCCATTTTACCTGAGCTGTTCTTAACAGCATTTAGTGACATGCTTTACAGCAAGACTCATGGACATAGAAGACAATAGAAAGACTCTATCCCCTTGAGATGAATGTGAGACATTACTGAGCGCGCTCTGTGACCTGTAAAGAGGTCATTCCCCAGGGAGCTGCTATTGTCTCCTCTATCTACTGGTGTCACATGATGCTACAGATCACTTAACAGCAGCCTCCTCTTATCACCACAGACACAACAGGAAGTCTCAGCTTAGTTTTAGCCCCAGTGGTGAGAATGAGAACTGCAAGATATCAGGATTATTATATAATATAGAGAGAAAAATGGAAAATTAGGAAAAATGTCACCAAAAATTCTTACAAAATATGTTTCACATAAAAACCTTATTTATACAATAAAAGTCATTTCCTGTTGACACTGTCCCTTTAAGACTGACTTGATTTGCCATGGAAATGCTCTGAAAACTCCGGCTCCGGCTTTAGCCTCCAGAGACAGAAGGACCCGCCCATGTGTATCTGCTCCGGCTGCTATAATCTTAGTGACTTTGCTCATTGGTTTTCATGTCGCTTGTTCCTGCACCGGACAAAGGAGGACAAGTAATGATGGTGCACAATTCCGTCTGTATCATTTATTATTGGATTCATGTGACATTGTAGCCGGTTATTTTATATGCTGATCTAGGCTATGTTCACACTACATAAAAGTTTGGCCGTTGTTAACAACGGCCGTACTTTATGCAGTGTGGAACATTGCCTACATTTCTATGGGATCCCGGCCGGAGCGTTTACACATGCGGCCGTAGGAAACCCTGTCAGTTCACACAATGAAGCGAGCGGCTCTGGACGCTCGCCTCATTGTGTGCTGTGTGAGCTCTGCGGCCGGAAAGATCATCCAGCCAGTACTTAGGTGCCGGCCGGGATGATTCGGGCAGAGACTGCCTCCCTTCCTACAGCTCCAACCACTAATAACACCAATAGGAATGAGTGAGGTTTGGTTCCTGAGTGCCCCTTTAAGTGTCCTCAGCCCACCAGGATTTGCATCGGCCTAATTGCATCTGCTTGGCTTCTAATCAGATTTTCATAATGACATTTTGATAATGAAATCCTGAGAAGAGGAGCTCGGCCGGAATGTTTCTGGAAGCGGCCGGTGAGCTGCTCACATATCACAGACCAACTTATTTACATGGAGAGATTCACGTAGAAATGCAGCCGGCGGACGTTCTGCCATTCTGAGGTTTTCAGTCCATCAGAATGTGAATTTTAGTAAAAAGCCGAGCGTGACCAATGTGGCTGAGCGTGTCGTCTGTCAGGTTCTTCTGGCCATTCCGGTCCGGGCACATCTACTCCGTACTCCGGATAGTCCTTGTCCCCGAGAGACAGTATCTGTGGGACTTTCTCAGTTGTAAATATATTAGACGGGGGGAGGGGGGGCGTATACCAGTGGTCAGAAGACTAATAATGGTGCGAGGAGAGGAGAGTCACAAGCCTTCCCTTTTGTTTTCTGAAAATGAATAATTAAGCAAAAAGACACCTGTAATAGGTTTTATTAGGCAAAAGAGCTTCCTTCTGTACTGACAAGGCTGTATCCCCTATCAACCATTATCAAGGAAAAGCAGCAGAGAGGAGCTGAGTGAAGACAGGTGTGCACTGCCAGTTATAGTCTATGGAGGGGGGAGGGGCTGAGTGGGCAGGAAGAGATGGGAAGCAGCCTGTGCAAGGTGCAGACTTTATGGCCACAGAAAATGCTGCATTCCCATTAGACTGCTCCGTGCTGGTCGGGGGACTCCTGAAGGTTTGCTACAGTGATGTACGAGTGCAGGATGCTGTTTTTAGTGACTTTATAGTGTACAGAAGGCAGCACAGAGGCTAGTCCGTATCCTTACTGCAGCTCAGCATAGGAAAAGCAGACACAGGGATGGAGACTACAGGGTAAGTGGTATTTATTCAAAATAGAATGACCAGATATAGTCCTGCTCCTAATATACATACACAGGACAGTGCTGCTCCTAATATACATACACAGGACAGTGCTGCTCCTAATATACATACACAGCATAGTGCCACTCCTAATATACATACACAGGACAGTGCTGCTCCTAATATACATACACAGGACAGTGCTGCTCCTAATACACATACACAGGACAGTGCTGCTTCTAATATACATACACAGGACAGTGCTGCTCCTAATATACATACACAGGACAGTGCTGCTCCTAATACACATACACAGGACAGTGCTGCTTCTAATATACATACACAGGACAGTGCTGCTTCTAATATACATACACAGGACAGTGCTGCTTCTAATATACATACACAGGACAGTGCTGCTCCTTATTTAATACACAGGACAGTGCTGCTCCTAATATACATACACAGGACAGTGCTGCTTCTAATATACATACACAGGACAGAGCATTCTGCAAAGTCACCTGAAATGACAGCTTCACTTTAAGTAGGCTCTGTGTCGTTTCAATAAGCTTTGGGTAGATCAGTAGTACAAGAGAATATAAAAACTGAGTAATATATCTTATCAGACTAAAATGGTTCCTTCTCCTGTTATCGACCATTTCCTTCTCCACCCTTCCTGCTAGATTATCATCCACTCTGAAAAATCAGCTTAGACCCTCCTGTAGCTAGCTCGGGGATCGTTAAGCACCCTTAGGCTGGGTTCACACTACGTATATTTGAGGCAGTATGTTTGAGGCTGTATAGCAACCAAAACAAGGAGTGGATTGAAAACACAGAAAGGCTATGTTCACATAATGTTGTAATTGAGTGGATGGCCGTCATTTAATGGCAAATATTTGCTGTTATTTTAAAACAACGGCTGTTATATTGAAATAATGGAAGTTATTTACCGTTATATGGCGGCCATCCACTCAATTTCAACATTGTGTGAACAGATCCTTTCTGGGTTTTCAATCCACTCCTGGTTTTGGTTGCTATGAGGACCTGACATGAGGACCAAATACAGCCTGAAATATACATAGTGTGAACCCAGCCCCAAGGTGGGGCCAATCTCCTCAAACACCCTCAAGGTGGGGCCAATCTCCTCAAACACCCTCAAGGTGGGGCCAATCTCCTCAAACACCCTCAAGGTGGAATCAATCTCCTCAAACAACCTCAAGGTGGAATCAATCTCCTCAAAAACCCTCAGGTTGGGGCCAATCTCCTCAAACAACCTCAAAGTGGGACCAATCTCCTCAAAAACCCTCAAGGTGGGGCCAATCTCCTCAAACACCCTCAAGGTGGGGCCAATCTCCTCAAACACCCTCAAGGTGGGGCCAATCTCCTCAAACACCCTCAAGGTGGGGCCAATCTCCTCAAACACCCTCAAGGTGGGGCCAATCTCCTCAAACACCCTCAAGGTGGAATCAATCTCCTCAAACAACCTCAAGGTGGAATCAATCTCCTCAAAAACCCTCAGGTTGGGGCCAATCTCCTCAAACAACCTCAAAGTGGGACCAATCTCCTCAAAAACCCTCAAGGTGGGGACAATCTCCTCAAACACTCTCAAGATATGGACAATCTTCTTTAACACCCTCAAGGTGGAACCAATCTCCTCAAACACCCTCAAGGTGGAACCAATCTCCTCAAACAACCTCAAGGTGGGACCAATCTCCTCAAACAACCTCAAGGTGAGGCCAGTCTCCTTAAACACCCTCAATGTTGGGCCAATCTCCTCAAGCATTTTGCATTTCCCCCTCTATGTTTCCATTTTTGACCCTCATTTTGCCCAGTATTTTTATCAAAAACAGAATATACTGACCAAAGGGGGGGGCTCACCGTAGGAGCATAGCCAATAGTTTCCCACCTCCTCCTCCACGTATGACTGACAGCCCCGTTGATCATGACATATGTGATATTATCTGACAATCAGTAGGCTTGCAGCTGCGCTCACATTGGTATCAGCAGATTATAGTTGTGACCTGTATTCTGCGAATGCCAGGAGCAGATGGTGTGTCAGCATTATATGGCGCCATTCTCTGGCCGGAGAGAAGCAATAGATCTGATTTCCCATAATAAACAAATCTCTTATATAAGGAGGAGCAGTATGTGGCTGCATTTCGGTGCCGGTAGAGCCGACTTCTCAAGTTCTATAATTAAAGTCAATGTCCTGTTTATTTATACATCACCATAGTGAATATGAAGCGGCCCGAGAGCTCGGCGGCTAAAATTAGTTCAGTCAAAGCGCGACTGCCGGGATATTGCAGACAGGATGACTTTTACCACTTCAGTCGACTGAGGCTGCAATGTTTCCCTGGGCGAAGTTATCTGTCTGCATTTCACATACGTCGCACATTGTCCGGGAGGTTAAGTGCAGAAGCAACAATGGCAGCCGATTGTATAACCAAGGACGTATTGTACATGACTATTCACATGGAACCATCAGAACCCATCTGGTTTATAACATAGACGAAACACGGAGACGCTCACTGGTGAAGGTATCATAGATGGCGCAAGATAGATGGGACCATGTACAGGGATATCCTCTCTATAGGGCCACTAGATAGATGGGACCATGTACACGGATATCCTCTCTATAGGGCCACTAGATAGATGGGACCATGTACAGGGATATCCTCTCTATAGGGCCACTAGATAGATGGGACCATGTACAGGGATATCCTCTCTATAGGGCCACTAGATAGATGGGACCATGTACAGGGATATCCTCTCTATAGGGCCACTAGATAGAAGGGATCATGTACAGGGATATCCTCTCTATAGGGCCACTAGATAGATGGGACCATGTACAGGGATATCCTCTCTATAGGGCCACTAGATAGATGGGACCATGTACAGGGATATCCTCTCCATAGGGCCACTAGATAGATGGGACCATGTACAGGGATATCCTCTCCATAGGGCCACTAGATAGATGGGACCATGTACAGGGATATCCTCTCCATAGGGCCACTAGATAGATGGGACCATGTACAGGGATATCCTCTCTATAGGGCCACTAGATAGATGGGACCATGTACAGGGATATCCTCTCTATAGGGCCACTAGATAGATGGGACCATGTACAGGGATATCCTCTCTATAGGGCCACTAGATAGATGGGACCATGTACAGGGATATCCTCTCTATAGGGCCACTAGATAGATGGGACCATGTACAGGGATATCCTCTCTATAGGGCCACTAGATAGATGGGACCATGTACAGGGATATCCTCTCTATAGGGCCACTAGATAGATGGGACCATGTACAGGGATATCCTCTCTATAGGGCCACTAGATAGATGGGACCATGTACAGGGATATCCTCTCTATAGGGCCCTACAATAGGAGGAAACAAGAATATGGGGAATAAAAGACCATTAAACGAGTGGAGGGAACCAGCAGAGGATTATGGGCCGGCAGTGTGATGTCGCCAGATGTGATACAACCATCACTAATGTGTTTGGCGGAGAGCGGCGCATCTGTGGGATCGACTGTCCGGAGCGATCGGCTCATTCTTATAGTTATCCCTTTGTATCTAAATAATAAAAAGGCACCGGAAGGATTTACAGCGCAGCAAGTGGAGAGCACCTCAGGCATGAGTGAGCACCGAAAAGAGAGAGACAAAGGGAGAGAGAGAGAGAGAGAGAGAGAGAGGGAGAGAAGGAGAGAGAGGGAGACAAGGAGAGAGGGAGAGAGAGAGGGAGACAAGGAGAGCGAGAGAGAGCCGAGGAGAGAGAGAGACAAGGAAAGAGAGAGACGAGGAGAAACAGAGAGCCGAGAAGAGAGAGACAGAGAGAGAGAGAGACGAGGAGAGACAGAGACAGAGAGACGAGGAGAGAGAGAGAGAGACAAGGACAGAGAGAGCTGAGGAGAGAAAGAGAGACGAGGAGAAACAGAGAGCCGAGAAGAGAGACAAAGAGAGAGAGAGACGAGGAGAAACAGAGAGACGAGAAGAAAGAGAGAGAGACGAGGAGAGACAGAGAGAGAGAGAGAGAGCCGAGGAGAAACAGAGAGCCGAGAAGAGAGAGAGAGAGACGAGGAGAGAAAGAGAGCAGAGAAAAGAGAGACAAGGAAAGAAAGCCAAGTAGAGAGAGAGACAAGGACAGAGAGAGCCGAGGAGAGAGAGAGAGCCAAGGAGAGACAGAGAGCCGAGGAGAGAGAGAGCCAAGGAGAGACAGAGAGCCGAGGAGAGAGAGAGACGAGGAAAGAGAGCCTAGGAGAGACAAAGAGACGAGAGAGAGCCAAGGATAGAGAGAGGAGGAGAGAAAGAGCCAAGGAGAGGGATAGCTGAGGAGAGTGAGAGAGACAACTAGAGAGTCAGACGAGGAAAGAGAGAAGCCAAGGAGAGAGGCCTAAGGACGGGCCGTGATGGACAGAGATGAGAATCAGCAGGTGTAAAAGACCAGGAAAGAAGCTGCGGCCTGATGGATGGAAAGTCACCGACTTAAGGCTGAATAAAACAATTCTCGTCTCAGGAGAGATGGACGCACTTATCTGGGGTCACATGAGGCAAAAGAGCGCGTAGGTTTCAGACTTAAAGGGGCAGTAACATTAATAGTTTTAACATTTAACTGCATATTCTAGACGTACCTGGTCACATCGATCGCACAGATGCAAATCAATCTGTTGGAAAGTTCAGGAGATGTGTGAGATAAAGTCAGACGTTGTTCAGGCCGTCAATCATCACTGTCAATCATCACTGTCAATCATCACTGTCAATCATGACCATCTTGCTAGGAGGGGGCGTGGCTTTGTGACTAAACACTCGCCGTGACTGGAAAATACACTGAATTCTCCCTCTGTTCTGACCGCAGCATCTGTAGGGTTAACTGCTGTGATCCGAGCTCGGCTCGGGTCTCGGGAGTTGCGGCAGACGCTTCTGCACCTGTTTTATCCGAGGATGTAACTGTACGTTCCTGGGCGGGAACGCTTTGCAAAAATCCACGTACAGTTACGTCTGTGGTCGGGAACGGGTTAATCTAGATTCACATTTAAAATTTATATTCAAAACATAATTTAAAAGCTTGATATTGATTGTGTGGAGCGCGCCGGCAGGTCCGTGTGCAGACACATCAGCTCCACTTCAGGTGGTTATTTATTTAGTGCACGGTCACTGTTTCCAGGATGTCCGTGACGTCAGCGCTAATTCTTTCCACCTATCATTCACTTTTACTATTTGTAATCTGGTTATTTTGGAGAGAAGCGTCCCCATCAATCCGACCCCAGTGACATGCCGAGCCAAAGCCGCAGCCGCATCTCCTCAGTAACATCGTGTGTAGGGACAATAAACCGAGGCAGATACTGGAACAGATTTTTTTAATCAGATTTTTCTAATCTGTTTCTATTTTCTGACTGTAATATTTTTATTTCCTGTTTTGTACATAGTTATGGGGGCGGCCATCTTGCCTGAGCTGTTTTTAACAGCATTTAGTGACATGCTTTACCGCAAGACTCATGAACATATAGGAAAACTTTAATGCGCATGCTCTGTGACCTTTGAAGAGGTCATTCCACGGGGAGGTACTCCAGTGAAAATCTTTTTCTTTCAAATTAACTTGTTTCAGAAAGTTATATAGATTTGTAATTTACTTCTACTTTAAATTCTCCAGTCTTCCGGTACTTATCAGCTGCTGTATGTCCTGTAGGAAGTCGTGTATTCTCTCCAGTCTGACACAGTGCTCTCTGCTGCCACCTCTGTCCGTGTCAGGAACTGTCCAGAGCAGGAGAGGTTTTCTATGGAGATTTGCTGCTGCTCTGGACAGTTCCTGACACGGACAGAGGTGGCAGCAGAGAGCACTGTGTCAGACTGGAGAGAATACACCACTTCCTGCAGGACATACAGCAGCTGATAAGTACTGGAAGACTGGACATTTTTAAATAGAAGTAAATTGCAAATCTATATAACTGTCTAAAACAAGTTTGTTAAAAGAAAGATTGTCATCCCGCTGCGAGTATGTAAAATTCAGCCCCCATAACCCCCTGCGGCCCGGTGCATACATTACCAGTCTGTGATCCAGCTTGTTCCGGGGTTCCCGGTGTGTCCCAGTGCTTAGCCAATCAGTGCGAGTGTATACACTGCGGCCGTTGTTGTATAGAAGAAAATGTTATTTCACATACCAATAGTGGCCGGTGTTGCAATCTGCCACGACGGTCGTTACTTATTGAAAATATACAGTGTGTGAACTAGGCCTAAAAATGGAGGGAAGAAACTGAACACAAAACCAAGGGGACACACTCTGCGGTTATTGGGGATAACATCAGGAACAACATGGGAAAATATTACTTTACTGAAAAAGTAGTAGATGCTTGGAACAAACTTCCAGCAGATGTGGTTGGTAATTGTACAGTAGCTGAGTGTAAACCTGCCTGGTATATACATCTATATACATCTATCCTCAGTATATAAAGGGCTGTCAGTGTCCATGACAGAAGGGTGTGGATGCAGAACACTTTACCTATGACCTTTCAATGACGCTGTACAGACGCTGCGCGCGGACCTGGTTTATGGCATCTATCGGCAGCCGCGCTTATCGTTATACTGTGATAAGTTGTGGGGGAGGCAGCGGTGACATCATGGAAACACACGACCTCTGACCTTATCGGTGACTACTTCCTTCTCCCTTTAAAGTCTGGGATTTTCTCACACACAGAGCACACCTGGGTTTTTAGTGGCGTTTTTTTTTTTCACCAGTTCTGTGGCCAGATTTTTTCTTCTATTAGTTATACATATGTGGCTGTTGGTGTTTGGCTGTTTTGTATGCGCTGTCTGCTAGTGAGGATGCATTCACGGTCCGTGTTATACGGGTGATACACGGACTGCAAGCTGACTATATATCATACACTGAACTCTTCAAATCGATGGGACTCATTATATGCTGTGAGTAGGGATGAGCGAACCGGCTGAGGTTCGGGTTCGTATGAACCTGAACTCTCGGCTTCTGATTCCCGCTGTCTGTCCGCTCCGTGGAGAGGGTGGATACAGCCGGAGGACCGCCTGGAAAACTGGGATAAAGGCTATGGCTATGGTTGTATCCCAGTTTTCTAGGCGGTCCTCAGGCTGCATCCACCCTCTCCACAGAGCTGGCAGACAGCGGGAATCAGAAGCCGAGAGTTCAGGTTCATACGAACCCGAACCTCAGCCGGTTCACTCATCCCTAACAGTGAGCTATGAAACAATAACAGCTCCACACTACTGAACTGATACAGTCAGTACAGTAGCATAGTGTACAAGCTGTGTCAGTACAGTAGCGTAGTGTTTGAGCCGTCAGTAGAGTAGCATAGTGTTTGAGCTGTGTCAGTAAAGTATTGTACTGTTTGATCTGTCAGAATAGTAGCGTAGTGTTTGAGCTGTGTCAGTAAAGTATTGTACTGTTTGATCTGTCAGAATAGTAGCGTAGTGTTTGAGCTGTGTCAGTACAGTAGTGTAGTGTTTGAGTCATCAGTGCAGTAGCCTAGTGTTTGAGCTGTGTCAGTACAGCATTGTAGTGTTTGAGTCATCAGTACAGTATTGTAGTGTTTGAGTCATCAGTACAGTATTGTAGTGTTTGAGCTGTCTGTACAGTAGCGTGGTGTTTGGGCCTTCAGTACAGTAGTGTAGTGTTTGAGCTGTCTGTACAGTACTGTATATGAGGGTATATAGGGGAGGGTATATGGGGAAGGGTATATGAAGGTATATAGGGTAGAATATATAAGGGTATATAGGGGTAATATGAGGGTGTATGAGGGAGGGTATATAGGGGAGAGTATATGAGAGTATATGTGGAGGGTATATAATCATTTATCATCTTTTGAATATATTTGTGTTTGTTTTGGTTCCTCACAGGGCCGGCGTCAGCACACGGCTTACTCGGGTAAGTGGCTCATTGCTGGGCCCCGGCACTTGCCCGAGCAATGAGCCACTCACCGCATCCCCCGGACTCACTGTCGGCACCGCTGACATCCGGGAGGGTGGGGGGTGCGCGCTGCTGGCGCGAGTGCTGGGCGGATGCGACGGGACGCCACTCTCCCTCTCCATGACGTCCAGGGCTGGGCCTTCCTCCGCAGCGCTGCATGGACGTGATCTCCTCAGCAGGCACAGAGCAATGACGTCATCGCGCCTGCTAGAGGATCTGTCCCCGCGGCGTACAGAAGGGAGAAGCCAGGGAGAAGAGGACCCGTCCCCTTGATTAGGTGAGTATGATTTCTTTGTTTTGTTTTGTGTTGAGGCAGAGGAGGGGGCATCTACTATGGGGGCAGAGGAGGGGGCATCTACTATAGGGGCAGAGGAGGGGGCATCTGCTATGGGGGCAGAGGAGGGGGCATCTGCTATGGGGGCAGAGGAGAGGGCATCTACTATGGGGGCAGAGGAGGGGGCATCTACTATGGGGGCAGAGGAGGGGGCATCTACTATGGGGGCAGAGGAGGGGACATCTACTATGGGGGCAGAGGAGGGGGCATCTACTATGGGGGCAGAGGAGGAAGCATCTACTATGGGGGCAGAGCAGGGGGCATTACTATGGGGCCAGTCAGAGCAGGGGGCATTACTATGGGGACAGTCAGAGCAGGGGGCATTACTATGGGGACAGTCAGAGCAGGGGGCATTACTATGGGGACAGTCAGGGCAGGGGGCATTACTATGGGGCAGAGCAAGGGGGCATTACTATGGGGACAGTCAGAGCAGGGGGCATTACTATGGGGACAGTCAGAGCAGGGGGCATTACTATGGGGACAGTCAGGGCAGGGGGCATTACTATGGGGCAGAGCAAGGGGGCATTACTATGGGGACAGTCAGAGCAGGGGGCATTACTATGGGGACAGTCAGAGCAGGGGGCATTACTATGGGGACAGTCAGAGCAGGGGGCATTACTATGGGGACAGTCAGGGCAGGGGGCATTACTATGGGGCAGAGCAGGGGGCATTTTTAATATATGGGGGGCACAGCACAGGATCCTACATACGGGACCCACAAACGTCCTTACTTTACTGCACATGACACCAAGCAGCAGAATGACTACTGTATGGGAGCCTATGGGTGGGAAAAGGGAAGGAAGTTGCTGGAAATGTGCGGAGTCTAAGATGTTTGTCTGGCAGGTTCTGAAGAGATGAATTGTAACTTGAAGAAATCATCATGGAGGTCTGGGCCAGATGGAGAGGAAACGAGAGCGATCGCCTCAGATCAAAGAAGACGTCACCTGTGAGTTACCGAATTACGTTTTTTTTCTGTTATTTTGTCAAACTTTATTTGGTAGGTGCGCTCCGAGGTGAAAAAGGTGATCAGCAGTGTATTAAATACTTATTATCCTCCTGTATGAGTGTGTGTATATATGTGCCCGAGAGATAGATATATACACACTCATACAGGAGGGGGGATAATACGTATATAACACAGCTGATCCACTACACAGAATTGAGAGCTAGAGACCCTCTAACAAGGATGCCATATAATTTGCTATTTAAAGGGGCCCGTTGAGGCTCTCTTGACCAAGGGCCCACAAAAACCTGAAGCCGGCCCTGGTTCCTCATCATTATCGATATCTCTGCTTCCTGTTACGTATTAGATCCATATGGATTTTCTATGTATATAAACAATTGTTCCTATTCACTGACAGCAAACAATAATCTTGTAAGATTTGGGAAAGTGTTCAGCATTTTACCTCTGTATTTCGAAGCCACCACGGACAGAAGTCGTAGTGGAAAGTTTTGCGCCTCTTTCTGTGCTTTGGACTTGCTCCTAGTTTTAGCTAAAAATATTGCATCAAAATACAAAGATACAAAGATACTGAGAGTCAAAGATACATAAATACAAAGATACTGAGATACTGAGAGTCAAAGATACTGAGATACAAAGATACTGAGATACAAAGATACTGAGATACAAAGATACTGAGATACAAAGATACTGAGATACAAAGATACTGAGAGTCAAAGATACAAAGATACTGAGAGTCAAAGATACTGAGATACAAAGATACTGAGATACAAAGATACTGAGATACAAAGATACTGAGATACAAAGATACAAAAATACAAAGATACAAAGATACTGAGAGTCAAATATACTGAGATACAAAGATACTGAGATACAAAGATACTGAGATACAAAGATACAAAAATACAAAGATACAAAGATACTGAGAGTCAAATATACTGAGATACAAAGATACTGAGATACAAAAATACAAATATACTGAGATACAAAGATACAAAGATACAAAAATACAAAGATACTGAGATACTGAGATACAAAGATACAAAAATACAAAGATACTGAGATACAAAGATGCAAAGATACTGAGATACTTAGATACAAAGATACAAAAATACAAAGATACTGAGATACAAAGATGCAAAGATACTGAGATACTTAGATACAAAGATACAAAAATACAAAGATACTGAGATACAAAGATGCAAAGATACTGAGATACTTAGATACAAAGATACAAAAATACAAAGATACTGAGATCACCTGATTATACATCGGCTGTAAAACCCATTCAGACTGCTGATAATGTGTTTGTGTGATACCCGAGACAACATAATTGGATAACAGCTACAAAATAGACTGCCGGTAATGTGCCGTGATCCGTCCAGTCACACCCAGTCCGGGAGGATATAGAACTGGTCTCTGGTGGGAACCCCGCTCATATCTATAATGGGATAAAGAAGACCAAAGCCCCCGAGCAACTTCACAATATTATAATGAAGTGTGGAGAAATGCGCAGTGGGATTCTGTGTTATTACACCTCCAAATAGGTTTTATGGAGACTCCTATAATGTTAGCTGCAGTGCAAATAATGTACAGAGTGAGTGTATATATACATATATACTTACTAAATTGCAGATGTAATTGTTGTAGTAGCCCTAAGGCCTCATTCACACGTTCACACAATTTGTCTGTAATTGTGGATTCGCCATTATGGACACATTTAGGGCCCATACGTTGCTATGTGGCAATTATTCACACATGCAGAGTTTTTGCGGATCAGTAAATAGACACACGAACACGCAATTGCGGAATGGGTCATTGACCATCCAGCAGGAATTCTGCCTCTCTTTTAGTGCCTCTCTAATGGTGCGATTACACAGACAGATTTATCTGACAGATTTTTAAAGCCAAAACCAGGAACAGATTATAAACAGAGAAGAGGTAATAAAGGAAAGACTGAGATTTCTCTTCTTTTCAAATAAGGAGGAAACCCACAGCCGGGACAACTAAGGAGGAAAACCCCCAACCGGGACGACTAAGGAGGAAAACCCCCAACCGGGACGACTAAGGAGGAAACCCACAGCCGGGACAACTAAAGAGAAGACACACAGCCGGGACAACTAAGGAGGAGACACACAGCCGGGACAACTAAGGAAGAAACTCACAGCCGGGACAACTAAGGAGGAAAACCCCCAACCGGGACAACTAAGGAGGAAACCCACAGCCGGGACAACTAAGGAGGAAACACACAGCCAGGACATTGAAGGAGGAAACCCACAGCCGGGACAACTAAGGAGGAAACACACAGCCGGGACAACTAAGGAGGAAACACACAGCCGGGACAACTAAGGAGGAAACCCACAGCCGGGACAACTAAGGAGGAAACACACAGCCAGGACTACTAAGGAGGGAACACACAGCCGGGACAACTAAGGAGGAGACCCACAGCCGGGACAGCTGAGGAGGAAACCCACAGCCGGGACAACTAAGGAGGAGACCCCCAGCCGGGACAACTAAGGAGGAGACCCCCAGCCGGGACAACTAAGGAGGAGACACACAGCCAGGACAACTAAGGAGGAGACCCACAGCCGGGACAACTAAGGGGGAAACCCACAGCCGGGACAACTAAGGAGGAAACACACAGCCGGGACAACTAAAGAAAAGACACACAGCCGGGACAACTAAGGAGGAAACACACAGCCGGGACAACTAAGGAGGAAACCCACAGCCGGGACAACTAAGGAGGAAACCCACAGCAGGGACAACTAAGGAGAAAACCCACAGCCGGGACAACTAAGGAGGAAACCAACAGCCGGGACAAGTAAGGAGGAAACACACAGCCGGGACAAGTAAGGAGGAAACACACAGCCGGGACAACTAAAGAGAAGACACACAGCCGGGACAACTAAGGAGGAAAAACACAGCCGGGACAACTAAGGAGGAAACCCACAGCAGGGACAACTAAGGAGAAAACCCACAGCCGGGACAGCTAAGGAGGAAACCCCCAGCTGGGACAACTAAGGAGGAGACCCACAGCCGGGACAACTAAGGAGTAAACCCACAGCTGGGTCAACTAAGGAGGAAACACACAGCCGGGACAACTAAGGAGGAAACCCCCAGCCGGGACAACTAAGGAGGAAACCCACAGCCGGGAAAACTAAGGAGGAAACCCACAGCCGGGACAACTAAAGAGAAGACACACAGCCGGGACAACTAAGGAGGAAACCCACAGCCGGAACAACTAAGGGGGAAACCCACAGCTAGGACAAGTAAGGAGGAAACCCACAGCCGGGACAACTAAGGAGGAAACCCACAGCTGGGACAACTAAGGAGGAAACCCACAGCAGGGACAACTAAGGAGAAAACCCACAGCCGGGACAGCTAAGGAGGAAACCCCCAGCTGGGACAACTAAGGAGGAGACCCACAGCCGGGACAACTAAGGAGTAAACCCACAGCCGGGACAACTAAGGAGGAAACCCACAGCCGGGAAAACTAAGGAGGAAACCCACAGCCGGGACAACTAAAGAGAAGACACACAGCCGGAACAACTAAGGAGGAAACCCACAGCTAGGACAAGTAAGGAGGAAACCCACAGCCGGGACAACTAAGGAAGAAACACACAGTCAGGACAACTAAGGAGTAAACCCCCAGCCGGGACAACTAAGGAGGAACCACACAGCCGGGACAACTAAGGAGGAAACCCCCAGCCGGGACAACTAAGGAGGAAACCCACAGCCTGGACAACTAAGGAGGAACCACACAGCCGGGACAACTAAGGAGGAAACCCCCAGCCGGGACAACTAAGGAGGAACCACACAGCCGGGACAACTAAGGAGGAGACCCACAGACGGGACAACTAAGGAGGAGACCCACAGCCGGGACAACTAAGGAGTAAACCCACAGCCGGGACAACTAAGGAGGAAACACACAGCCGCGAAAACTAAGGAGGAAACCCACAGCCAGGACAACTAAGGAGGAAACCCCCAGCCGGGACAACTAAGAAGGAAAAACACAGCCGGGACAACTAAGGAGGAGACCCACAGCCGGGACAACTAAAGAGAAGACACACAGCCGGGACATCTAAGGAGGAAACACACAGCTGGGACAACTAAAGAGAAGACACACAGCCGGGACATCTAAGGAGGAAACACACAGCTGGGACAACTAAGGAGGAAACACACAGCTGGGACAACTAAGGAGGAAACACACAGCCGGGACAACTAAGGAGGGAACCCGCAGCCGGGACAACTAAGGAGGAAACCCACAGCCGGGACAACTAAGGAGGAGACACACAGCCGGGACATCTAAGGAGGAAACCCACAGCCGGGACAACTAAAGAGAAGACACACAGCCGGGACATCTAAGGAGGAAACACACAGCTGGGACAACTAAAGAGAAGACACACAGCCGGGACATCTAAGGAGGAAACACACAGCTGGGACAACTAAGGAGGAAACACACAGCTGGGACAACTAAGGAGGAAACACACAGCTGGGACAACTAAGGAGGGAACCCGCAGCCGGGACAACTAAGGAGGAAACCCGCAGCAGGGACAAGTAAGGTCGTTAAGCGGCCCAGCCAGTCTCCACACCAGAATCCAATAGAAAATTCTTGGAGGAGCTAAAAGCCAATGTTGCCTCCAGCCCCTAAACGTGAAAGCTGTGGAGAAGATGTGTATGGAGGAGGGGGACACAATCTCTGATGCAGGTTCTGCAGAATTGGTCAGGATCTCCAGGAAACGTCCGACCTCTGTAACTGCAAACAAAGGTTTCTGCCCCAAATCGGAACTTCTCTTCTTTTATTGTGTCACATCCTTATTTCATGGAATGAAATGGTGACTAATTCTTTATAAATCCTTCTAAGTGATTATCTGGAATGTTCTATAGATTCTGTCTCTCAGGTGAAGAAATATTAAACACAATAAAGAAATATTGATATACACCAGCCCAGGTCTCTCTATAACTGTAGCTACAGGTGGGGTCACTCGGCCACTTCAGGTGAAATGACTCTCTTGGTTTCGCTGATCGGAGGAGGGAGAAGATCTGTCGGAATCAGCTGAGTGACCGAGCTTCATTCTGTGTATTCTGCAGCGTCTACTTTACACCTTTGGCTACAGATGTGATCGGCCCCTCTAATTGTTCCTACTGAAAACGTTTACATATGACCTTGCGGACAATAGGTTAATTCTCCTTTAAGAGTATATATTGCGTGCACTATTTGTAGCCGAGCCCTTCTGAGCCATAGGAATTAGCTGTGGTTGTGATTTATTGCCTGGGATTGGCACTCCTTACAGATAGTGTCCCCACCAATCACATAGGATCATCAACCCTACGGACAGATCTATATTCCCGGAACCTCTTTATTGTTCTGTTATATAACATATGTTGTATAAGTGACGATCAGGCTCCAGTGTGACATTGTCCTAATGTTGCCTGGATCTTAAATAACCAGCTGCCAAGTAGGACATCTAGACACTACTGATTTATGACACTTTAATAGACTCCCTGCAAAAAGAACAGCTCCTAAAGGGGCACTCCGACCAAAAGTTTTTTCTTTGAAACCAACTGGTGTGAAGAAGTTATACTACTAAGTTTGCTCCTGCTCTGGACAGTTCCTGACATGGACAGAGGTGGCAGCAGAGAGAACTGTGTCAGACTGGAGAGAATACACCACTTCCTGCAGGACATACAGCAGCTGATAAGTACTCGAAGACTGGAGATTTTTAAATAGACCTCTGTACAACTTTCTAGGAAGGATATCACCGGAGGTATCTGGCAATGTTTTACCCCTCTCCCTCCATTCAGAAAACATGCGGGCCGTGTGTGCAAGTGCCTGTGGGAGATAGCTGTTATAAATGTTCTATATGTTACATATGCTCTATGGTGTATGAGCAGTTTTAGGCCGCATGCACACAGCTGCATTGCATCTCAGTTTTGTACAAAATCATATTAAGGCAACCAGTGAGGTGCATGTGGTCTCTTGTATACCGCCATATGCGTCTGTCTACACTGGTATTCCTATATGGTTGTAATCTTCCGCTGTTTGAGGCTTCACAGCTGATCCTACGCTCTGGATCAGCTAATCTTAACTAGCGCTACGCTGGATTGTTTAGGATGGAGCTGCCATTGGTTAGTCCCTTTATAAAGCCTTGGCTTGTGCAGTCCTGTGCGGATTATAACATGAGAACATACACTCTGTGAGTTTGAATCCTGTATCTCTTGTTCTTTCCTCGTTCCTAGTTCTTCAGGCCGGTCATGGTTCTTCTGTATAATTCAAGTATTTGGAAGTTTATGCTGTTTTATTCATTGGTTTCACTCCAGGTTTAGAGCTTTGCCTTGTTTCTTTGGGTCCTTGTTTCTTTTTGTTATTTCTGTTGGGGGACGTTAGTTTAAGGTTTCCTTTGGGTCATTCCAGGAAGTTTGGTGTTAGAGTTCAGGGAAAATCTAGGAAAAAGATTGGGGACATCTAGGTTGGGTCGGTACTTGTATTTGCTCTTGTTTGTAATAATTTATTCCTGATTGCCATCATCATCATCATCATCATCATCATCATCATCTTTGAATATCATTGTCCATTGAGTCCTTGGCTAGAATTGGGAATGTATCAGAATAGCAAACATCTTCATTCCTGGAGAAGTTACAATGATAAACAAGGACTCGCTGGACAGGTACTTGGTGGAGTGCGGTATTACAATTCAGATCCATTCACTTCTATAGAACTGAGCTGCAAAACCACAACCAAACTGAGGACAAGAGAGGCGCTGATTCTGGAAGAAAGGGGACATGTTTTTCTAAGCCTGGAGAACCCCTTTAAACTTGGGTTCCTGACATCTAGTTGTTGTTCTCTGACAGTATTATTCCATGCTGGTTCTGCTTTTCTTGCAGCTTGTCATACTGTTTAGCAATACTGTAAGTCCTGGGGGAATCTGAGTACTTGGAGCCACAGTAAGGACCAAGGAAAGGCGACTGCTATAGGTAATGCCCAGTTCTGTCCTCTATTCCCAACAAGTGGTTTTCCATGTACAATGATTCTTCTCCTAGAGGAATTGCTTCTTGTAGAGAGTATCTCCGTGCACACAGCATTATATGGCGGCACAGACTCCCGTATGACCCTTATTATTATATGTAACACGTAAAAATCAGACATGAACGAAGTTACAGTAAGTCTAGTTTTGTGACAGGTCGAACGCTCAACATTTTATTCCTGGTGGCTGAAGAAGATGGATGCCGCCCTAGGTATACAGTCTATGGATGCCGCCCTAGGTATACAGTCTATGGATGCCGCCCTAGGTATACAGTCTATGGATGCCGCCCTAGGTATACAGTTTATGGATGCCACCCTAGGTATATAGTGTATGGATGCCGCCCTAGGTATACAGTCTATGGATGCCACCCTAGGTATATAGTGTATGGATGCCACCCTAGGTATACAGTCTATGGATGCCACCCTAGGTATACAGTCTATGGATGCCGCCCTAGGTATACAGTCTATGGATGCCGCCCTAGGTATACAGTCTATGGATGCCACCCTAGGTATACAGTCTATGGATGCCGCCCTAGGTATACAGTCTATGGATGCCGCCCTAGGTATACAGTCTATGGATGCCGCCCTAGGTATACAGTCTATGGATGCCGCCCTAGGTATACAGTCTATGGATGCCACCATAGGTATACAGTCTATGGATGCCGCCCTAGGTATACAGTCTATGGATGCCGCCCTAGGTATACAGTCTATGGATGCCACCCTAGGTATACAGTGTATGGATGCCACCCTAGGTATACAGTCTATGGATGCCATCCTAGGTATACAGTCTATGGATGCCGCCCTAGGTATACAGTCTATGGATGCCGCCCTAGGTATACAGTCTATGGATGCCATCCTAGGTATACAGTCTATGGATGCCGCCCTAGGTATACAGTCTATGGATGCCGCCCTAGGTATACAGTCTATGGATGCCGCCCTAGGTATACAGTCTATGGATGCCGCCCTAGGTATACAGTCTATGGATGCCACCCTAGGTATATAGTGTATGGATGCCACCCTAGGTATACAATCTATGGATGCGGCCCTAGGTATACAGTCTATGGATGCCGCCCTAGGTATACAGTCTATGGATGCCGCCCTAGGTATATAGTCTATGGATGCCACCCTAGGTATATAGTGTATGGATGCCACACTAGGTATACAGTCTATGGATGCCACCCTAGGTATACAGTCTATGGATGCCACCCTAGGTATACAGTCTATGGATGCCGCCCTAGGTATACAGTCTATGGATGCCACCCTAGGTATACAGTCTATGGATACTGCCCTAGGTATACAGTCTATGGATGCCGCCCTAGGTATACAGTCTATGGATGCCGCCCTAGGTATACAGTCTATGGATGCCGCCCTAGGTATACAGTCTATGGATGCCATCCTAGGTATACAGTCTATGGATGCCGCCCTAGGTATACAGTCTATGGATGCCGCCCTAGGTATACAGTCTATGGATGCCGCCCTAGGTATACAGTCTATGGATGCCGCCCTAGGTATACAGTCTATGGATGCCACCCTAGGTATATAGTGTATGGATGCCACCCTAGGTATACAATCTATGGATGCGGCCCTAGGTATACAGTCTATGGATGCCGCCCTAGGTATACAGTCTATGGATGCCGCCCTAGGTATATAGTCTATGGATGCCACCCTAGGTATATAGTGTATGGATGCCACACTAGGTATACAGTCTATGGATGCCACCCTAGGTATACAGTCTATGGATGCCACCCTAGGTATACAGTCTATGGATGCCGCCCTAGGTATACAGTCTATGGATGCCACCCTAGGTATACAGTCTATGGATACTGCCCTAGGTATACAGTCTATGGATGCCGCCCTAGGTATACAGTCTATGGCCCAGGGATGCATCCATCTTCTCCAGCCGCCGGCAGTGACAGACTGAGCTTTGGGCGTTCGCTCATCTCACTCATGGAGAATGTACAGTATCATTTACCCCATCCACAGCCCCCCCCAGGATGACTCCAGCCCCAGCACCTCGTACTGCGGCCTCATCTGTAACACCTGGCTGCTGAAGATCTCTTCTTACAAACATTATTTCATTCAGAGAAACGAAACCACCCTCGCAGAATCCGCAGTATAGAGCTTTCGTTTCTTCCTCTTCTCCATCTCTTTTCGTAATGACATTGGCCGCCGCTGACCACATCCTTCCTCCCCCTCAGAATGTGCCGCGGTGTATTCCCTACAAGCACGGCCATGTCCAAGAATCCACCGACTTCCCCGAACACGAGATTCCTCAGAAGACTGAGGGGATAGAAGGAGCGGGAACCTGACTGACAGCTCCTATTCCATTTCCAGCATCGCTTCCTATTTACTTAGAAATGATACAAATAATACATGAAGAAATCTATGCAGTATCCTAATTCAGATACATTCCGTGCCTTAAAGGGGTATTCACCATCAAACATAACTTCTGATATGTTGCGGTCCATGGTGAGACTAAGAATTTCTTTCCATACTTGTTATTATCTATTCAGTCTCCTTCCCCCAGTTCTGAGCTGCTGCTTTCTGCTAAAAAGACACAAAAACCTGTGTGTGAGCTTTTCTCTCTGTCTCCCCTTCCTCCCACTCCCTTCTGAGAGAGCTGATGTATACAAGTCCCTGGCAGGCTGTATCTGCAACCTTGTAGCTTCTTTGTAATGCTGAGAGGGTTATTCTGAGGTGAAGTTGCTGATGAACTCACTGTCATTAACCCTCCCGGCATTAGAAAGAAGCTACAATGTTGCAGATACAGCCTGCCAGGGACTTGTTTACATCAGCTGTCTCAGAAGGGAGGGGGGGGGGGGAGACAGAGAGAAAGGCTTACGCACAGATTTTTGTGTCTTCAGCAGAAAGCAGCAGCTAAGAACTGGGGAAAGGAGACTGAAAAGATAATAACAAGTATGGAAGGAATTGTTAGTCTCACCATGGGCGGCAACATATCAAACGTTATGTTTGAGTGGAAGACTCCTTTAAACATAACAAATATTTGTCATTCATGAGTGGATAGAGACTAGAAATGAGGAAACTATTCAAAAGTTTGGTCCGGCAGGTTTTGAAGCAAAGTGTGACGGTAAATTAAGAGCAGGATGGAGAATTGTGGAGAATCCAGAAACACATTGTGTAATCGCTTCCATCTCACAAGTCAGGATAATACAGGAACGTAACAACAAATGATGACAATGTGGAATAATCTCTATTAGTCGCCATAGGCCAAGTGGAAATACAACGTCCATAAAGCTTCCTACCGCCGCCGGCGAGTTACTTAATGCAGTTTGTGAAGTTAATGCCAGGAGTGGATGGTAATAGCAGCGGAAAGGATGGGAGGGGGAGGGATGGTGATGGGAGGGGGAGGTATGGTGATGGGAGGGGGAGGGATGGTGATGGGAGGGAGGGGGAGGGATAGTGATGGGAGGGGGAGGGATGGTGATGGGAGGGGGAGGGATGGTGATAGGAGGGGATGGGAAAGATTTGAGATCTACACTGCATACAAACAGTGATATGTAATGTGTGATATGTGATGCATAATATGTGATATGCAATGTATGATGTTATATGTGATGTGTGATATGTGATATGTAATGTATGATGTTATATGTGATGTGTGATATGTAATGTATGATGTTATATGTGATATGTAATGAGTCATGTGTGATTTGTAATGTGTGATATGTGATATGTAATGTGTGATATGTGATATGTGATGTGTGATGGCATCAGGTACAGAGCTGTGTCCACATATTAGCTGGGGGTCAAGAGGAAGATATAAACGCTAGCGCTACAATGCTTTTTTGGCTTTGGGCTGGTGTTTGGTTATTTTGGCTATGGGCTGGTGTTTGGTTATTTTAGCTATGGGCTGGTGTTTGGCTATGGGCTGGTGTTTGGCTATGGGCTGGTGTTTGGCTATGGGCTGGTGTTTGGTTATTTTGGCTATGGGCTGGTGTTTGGTTATTTTGGCTATGGGCTGGTGTTTGGTTATTTTAGCTATGGGCTGGTGTTTGGCTATGGGCTGGTGTTTGGTTATTTTGGCTATGGGCTGGTGTTTGGCTATTGGCTGGTGTTTGGCTATGGGCTGGTGTTTGGTTATTTTAGCTATGGGCTGGTGTTTGGCTATGGGCTGGTGTTTGGCTATGGGCTGGTGTTTGGCTATGGGCTGGTGTTTGGTTATTTTGGCTATGGGCTGGTGTTTGGCTATTGGCTGGTGTTTGGCTATGGGCTGGTGTTTGGCTATGGGCTGGTGTTTGGCTATGGGCTGGTGTTTGGTTATTTTGGCTATGGGCTGGTGTTTGGCTATTGGCTGGTGTTTGGCTATGGGCTGGTGTTTGGTTATTTTGGCTATGGGCTGGTGTTTGGCTATTGGCTGGTGTTTGGTTATTTTGGCTATGGGCTGGTGTTTGGCTATTGGCTGGTGTTTGGCTATGGGCTGGTGTTTGGTTATTTTGGCTATGGGCTGGTGTTTGGCTATTGGCTGGTGTTTGGCTATGGGCTAGTGTTTGGTTATTTTGGCTATGGGCTGGTGTTTGGCTATTGGCTGGTGTTTGGCTATGGGCTGGTGCTGGTGTGAACAAACTTCCAGCAGAAGTGGTTGGTAAATCTACAATAACAGAATTTAAACACCCCTGGGATAAACATACATCTATCCAAAGATAATAAGAAAGAAAATACTAAAAGGGCAGACTAGATGGACCCAGTGGTCTTTTTCTGCCAACAATCTTCTATGTTTCTATGTTTGGCTGGTGTCTGGCTATGGGCTGGTGTTTGGCTGGTGTTTGGCTATGGGCTGCTGTTTGGCTGGTGTTTGGCTATTGGCTGGTGTTTGGCTATGGGCTGGTGTTTGGCTATGGGCTGGTGTTTGGCTATTGGCTGGTGTTTGGCTATGGGCTGGTGTTTGGCTATGGGCTGGTGTTTGGCCATGGGCTGGTGTTTGGCTATGGGCTGGTGTTTGGCTATGGGCTGGTGTTTGGCTATGGGCTGGTGTTTGGTTATTTCGGTTATGGGCTGGTGTTTGGTTATTTCGGCTATGGGCTGCTGTTTGGCTATGGGCTGCTGTTTGGCTGGTGTTTGGCCATGGGCTGCTGTTTGGCTATGGGCTGGTGTTTGGCTGGTGTTTGGCCATGGGCTGCTGTTTGGCTATGGGCTGGTGTTTGGCTATGGGCTGCTGTTTGGCTGGTGTTTGGCCATGGGCTGGTGTTTGGCTATGGGCTGGTGTTTGGCTATGGGCTGGTGTTTGGCTATGGGCTGGTGTTTGGCTATGGGCTGGTGTTTGGCTATGGGCTGGTGTTTGGCTGGTGTTTGGCCATGGGCTGCTGTTTGGCTATGGGCTGCTGTTTGGCTATGGGCTGCTGTTTGGCTGGTGTTTGGCCATGGGCTGGTGTTTGGCTATGGGATGGTGTTTGGCTATGGGCTGGTGTTTGGCTATGGGCTGGTGTTTGGCTATGGGCTGGTGTTTGGCTATGGGCTGGTGTTTGGCTATGGGCTGGTGTTTGGCTATGGGCTGGTATTTGGTTATTTCGGTTATGGGCTGGTGTTTTTGGGTTAGTTGCAATATTCTACCGAGTTTTCTTCCATCGACCACATAGAATATGGTTGTGGTTTCGGGCACTTGTCAAATTTGCTCAGAATCTTATACTTATCCATTTTCCTGCTTCCGATGCTTGTATTCTGCATGGGGGGAGAAAAGGAACCTGGTCTCAGCCTCCTCTAGGAGCAGCCTATTTACCTCAGAATTAAAGGGGAAGTTCACAAAAAATTTTTTCTTTCAAATCAACTGGTGTCAGAAAATGCCAGAGATCTGTAATTTTCTTCTATTAAAAAATCTCCAGTCTTCCAGTACTTATCAGCTGCTGTATGTCCTGCAGGAAGTGGTGTATTCTCTCCAGTCTGACACAGTGCTCTCTGCTGCCACCTCTGTCCATGTCAGGAACTGTCCAGAGCAGCAGCAAATCCCCATAGAAAACCTCTCCTGCTCTCAAGACTGGAAGGAATGAATCACTTCCTGCAGGACATACAGGAGCTGATAAGTACTGGAAGACAAGATTTGTATAGTATATCAGCCAAACACACAGGTTGTCCCTAATAGCAGTATAAGTTGGAGTGGGGGGTTGCAGGGCGCTGACACTAGAGAGTACTCACCGCTCTAATAGACCCTTCCTTGCAGAACTGATAGAGAACAAAGTAGGTCATCACAGTAAAACTTCAGCTTTAGGCTATGTTCACATGCTGTACAAAGAACGGCCGTTCTACCGTTCATAGACCAGAGTAGAGATGTCAGCGCAGTGTTCGTAAAGCGCAGAGTTATAGTTACAGTTTTACTAAGGCTGGGTTCACACTATGTATATTTCAGGCTGTATTTGGTCCTCATGTCAGGTCCTCATAGCAACCAAAACCAGGAGTGGATTGAAAACACAGAAAGGATCTGTTCACACAATGTTGAAATTGAGTGGATGGCCGCCATATAACGGTAAATAACTTCCATTATTTCAATATAACAGCCGTTGTTTTAAAATAACAGCAAATATTTGCCATTAAATGACGGCCATCCACTCAATTACAACATTATGTGAACAGAGCCTTTCTGTGTTTTCAATCCACTCCTTGTTTTGGTTGCTATACAGCCTCAAACATACAGCCTCAAATATACGTAGTGTGAACCCAGCCTAATTATAGTGATACATTATGTCTAACAAGAGTTTCAAAGTGACATGTAAAATTTATTGGCCGCCAGTCATTAAGCAGATATTGTTTCCTCCATGTATATAATAATGATGTATATAATAATGTATATAACAATGATGTGCGGCAGCCGGCGATGATATTACCGGGTGAGAGTGACAGACGTACTGCTCCTAAAAGTTTTATTATATTGAAACTTTAAAGTGACTCTGTACCCACAATCTGACCCCCCCCCCAACCACTTGTACCTTCGGATAGCTGCTTTAAATCCAAGATCTGTCCTGCGGTCCGTTCGGCAGGTGATGTAGTTATTGTCCTAAATAACAAGTTTTAAACTTGCAGCCCCGTGCTCAACAGGAGTATCTGTGCCCTAACTTTGCACCACCCCTCCGTCCCTCCTCCCCACCCTCCTCATCATTAGGAATGCTCCAGGCAGATTGCCTCCTATTCCCTACCTGTGTCAGCACAGCACATGGGCTGGATCGTTAAGGCACCTGTGCAATGTTCAGCATGGAGAAAATGTTCCAGTGGCATTCCTAATGATGAAAAGGCTGGGGAGGAGGGACGGAGGGGTGGTGCAAAGTTAGGGCACAGATGCTCCTGTTGAGCACAGGGCTGCAAGTTTAAAACTTGTTTTTTAGGACAATAACTGCATCACCTGCTGAACGGACCCCAGGACAGATCTTGGATTAAAAGCAGCTATCCAAAGGTACAAGAGGTTTGGGGGGTCAGATTGTGGGTACAGAGTCACTTTAACTGATGCAAATACGAGTCTGACTGCACATAAAGCTGCTGGTACATGGTACATGAGGCTGATGGATGGTATAGGAGGCTGATGGATGGTATAGGAGGCTGATGGATGGTATAGGAGGCTGATGGATGGTATAGGAGGCTGATGGATGGTATAGGAGGCTGATGGGTGGTATAGGAGGCTGATGGATGGTATAGGAGGCTGATGGGTGGTACAGGAGGCTGATGGATGGTATAGGAGGCTGATGGGTGGTATAGGAGGCTGATGGGTGGTATAGGAGGCTGATGGATGGTATAGGAGGCTGATGGATGGTATAGGAGGCTGCTGGATGGTACAGGAGGCTGATGGATGGTATAGGAGGCTGATGGATGGTATAGGAGGCTGCTGGATAGTATAGGAGGCTGATGGATGGTATAGGAGGCTGATGGGTGGTATAGGAGGCTGATGGATGGTATAGGAGGCTGATGGATGGTATAGGAGGCTGCTGGATAGTATAGGAGGCTGATGGATGGTATAGGAGGCTGATGGGTGGTATAGGAGGCTGATGGATGGTATAGGAGGCTGATGAGTGGTATAGGAGGCTGATAGATGGTATAGGAGGCTGATGGATGGTATAGGAGGCTGATGGATTGTATAGGAGGCTGATGGATGGTATAGGAGCCTGATGGATAATACAGGAGGCTGATGGATGGTACATGAGGCTGATGGATGGTATAGGAGGCTGATGAATGGTACATGAGGCTGATGGATGGTATAGGAGGCTGATGGATTGTATAGGAGGCTGATAGATGGTATAGGAAGCTGATGGATGGTATAGGAGGCTGATGGATGGTATAGGAGGCTGATGGATAATACAGGAGGCTGATGGATGGTATAGGAGGCTGATGGATGGTATAGGAGGCTGATGGATGGTATAGGAGGCTGCTGGATGGTATAGGAGGCTGATGGATGGTATAGGAGGCTGATGGATGGTAAAGGAGGCTGATAGATAATAAAGGAGGCTGATGGATGGTATAGGAGGCTGATGGATGGTATAGGAGGCTGCTGGGTGGTATAGGAGGCTGATAGATAATACAGGAGGCTGATGGATGGTATAGGAGGCTGATGGATGGTATAGGAGGCTGATGGATGGTATAGGAGGCTGATAGATAATACAGGAGGCTGATGGATGGTATAGGAGGCTGATGGATGGTACAGGAGGCTGCTGGATGGTATAGGAGGCTGATGAATGGTTTAGGAGGCTGATGGATGGTATAGGAGGCTGATGGATGGTAAATTGTATAGGAGGCTGATGGGTGGTATAGGAGGCTGATGGATGGTATAGGAGGCTGATGGATGGTATAGGAGGCTGATGGATGGTAAATTGTATAGGAGGCTGATGGGTGGTATAGGAGGCTGATGGATGGTATAGGAGGCTGATGGATGGTATAGGAGGCTGATGGGTGGTATAGGAGGCTGATGGGTGGTATAGGAGGCTGATGGATGGTATAGGAGGCTGCTGGATGGTATAGGAGGCTGCTGGATGGTATAGGAGGCTGATGGATGGTATAGGAGGCTGATGGGTGGTATAGGAGGCTGCTGGATGGTATAGGAGGCTGATGGGTGGTACAATGGACTTTCCTGCAGGACAATAATGGCCGGCTCCCCTCCCAATCCTCCCTGTCTGGGTGAGAACGTGGTGGAGCCGGATCGTGTCTCACAGCTCTTACTGATTTACATTTCAGCTTCAATGCTAAAAATCACCCAAACCTGGAATAATAAATATTTCTGATTTGTCATTTCCTTCCCTCCGCATCAGTGTCATGGCGGCTGCGGTGGGGGGAGTGGTGTATACACCGTACATGGGGGGCGGCTGCGGTGGGGGGAGTGGTATATACACCGTACATCGGGGGGCGGCTGCGGTGGGGGGAGTGGTATATACACCGTACATGGGGGGCGGCTGCGGTGGGGGGAGTGGTATATACACCGTACATGGGGGGCGGACGCTGGGGGGAGTGGTATATACACCGTACATCGGGGGGGCGGACGCTGGCGCGGTGGGGGGAGTGGTATATACACTGTACATCAGGGGCGGATGCTGGCGCGGTGGGGGGAGTGGTATATACACCGTACATCGGGGGGCGGACACTGGCGCGGTGGGGGGAGTGGTATATATACGGTATATTTGGCGGTGGACGCTGGCGCGGTGGGGGGAGTGGTATATATACGGTATATCTGGCGGTGGACGCTGGCGCGGTGGGGGGAGTGGTATATATACGGTATATCTGGCGGTGGACGCTGGCGCGGTGGGGGGAGTGGTATATACACCGTACATCGGGGGGCGGACGCTGGCGCGGTGGGGGAGTGGTATATATACGGTATATCTGGCGGTGGACGCTGGCGCGGTGGGGGGAGTGGTATATATACGGTATATCTGGCGGTGGACGCTGGCGCGGTGGGGGGAGTGGTATATATACGGTATATATCTGGCGGTGGACGCTGGCGCGGTGGGGGAGTGGTATATATACGGTATATCTGGCGGTGGACGCTGGCGCGGTGGGGGGAGTGGTATATATACGGTATATCTGGCGGTGGACGCTGGCGCGGTGGGGGGAGTGGTATATATACGGTATATCTGGCGGTGGACGCTGGCGCGGTGGGGGGAGTGGTATATATACGGTATATCTGGCGGTGGACGCTGGCGCGGCGGGGGAGTGGTATATATACGGTATATCTGGCGGTGGACGCTGGCGCGGTGGGGGGAGTGGTATATATACGGTATATCTGGCGGTGGACGCTGGCACGGTGGGGGAGTGGTATATATACCGTATATCTGGCGGTGGACGCTGGCGCGGTAAGGGAGTGGTATATATACGTATATCTGGCGGTGGACGCTGGCGCGGTGGGGGGAGTGGTATATATACGGTATATCTGGCGGTGGACGCTGGCGCGGTGGGGGGAGTGGTATATATACGGTATATCTGGCGGTGGACGCTGGCACGGTGGGGGAGTGGTATATATACCGTATATCTGGCGGTGGACGCTGGCGCGGTAAGGGAGTGGTATATATACGTATATCTGGCGGTGGACGCTGGCGCGGCGGTTTGCTTTGTGCTTTCTCGATCACTATCAGCTGTTACAGGTGTTTCATAACTTCCTCTTTTTGAATGTTTAAAGGGAAATACAGTCACCACTTGTCCCCATTGTAATTATTCCTCCTTCAGGCTCCCAGGGGATCGTACAGGTTTGTCCATAGACGATCAGCCCAATAACCAGGGACTGCAGGCTGGTCGGCTAGGTTAAAGGGGTATTTTCCCCCCCCCCCCCCCCCCCCCCCCCCACAATTTTTTTTTCTTCAAATTAACTGGTCCCAGCAAGTGCCAGAAATTTGTAATTTACTTCTATTAAAAAAATCTCCAGTCTTCCAGTACTTATCAGCTGCTGTATGTCCTGAAGGAAGTGGTGTGTTCTCTCCGGTCTGACACAGTGCTCTCTGCTGCCACCTCTGTCCATGTCAGGAACTGTCCAGAGCAGGAGATGTTTTCTATGGGGATTTGCTGCAGCGCTGGACAGTTCCTGACATGGACAGAGGTGGCAGCAGAGAGCACTGTGTCAGACTGGAGAGAATACGCCACTTCCTGCAGGACATACAGCAGCTGATAAGTACTGCAAGAGATTTTTTTTTTAATAGAAGTTAATAACAAATGTCTGGTAGTTTCTTGCACCAGTTGTTTTTTTTTTTTTTTTTTTTGTGAACTAACCCTTTAATTTTAACTCGGGTGATGAGACGGTCAGGCCAGGACGTGGGGCCATAATATACGTGCACTTGTGGAAGCCTAAGGCTGGACCCCCTCTGCATTTCATCAGTATGTCAGGGGTATACAGTAGGTATCCTGATGTATATTGCAGCGCACTGTCAGCGGGATCAGTGACTTTAAAGGATTACATAAAACATGGCCTCTTTCTTCCAGAAACAGCGCCTTCTTTGTCCTCGGTTTGGGTGTGGGGGTTTTACGGCTCAGTTACAATGAGGTAAATGGGGTTGAACTGTAATACCACACACAACCTGAGGTCAGGGGTGGCGCTGTTTTAGCAGGAAAGTAGCTGAGCCTTTTTAAATCCTCGATAATCCCTTTAAAGGGCCTATCTAGCATTAGAAAAACATGGTGACTTTCTTCCAGAGACAGCACCGCTTTTGTCTTCAGTTTGGGAGCAGATGTTGTAACTCTGTTCCATTGAAAAGAATGGAGCTTAAAGGGGTTATTCAGCGCTACAAAAACATGGCCACTTTCCCCCTCTATTGTCTCCAGATTGGGTGGGGTTTGAAACTCAGTTCCATTGAAGTAAATGGAGCCTGATTGTAAACTGCACCTGAACTGGAGACAAGACGGGGGCAAAAGTGGCCATGTTTTTGTAGCGCTGGATAATCCCTTTAATTACAAACCACACCGGACCTGGAGAAAAGAGCGGTGCTGTCTCTGGAAGAAAGCAGCCATGTTTTTCTAATGCTGGATAAGCCCTTTAAGGGTTTAAACAAAGTCACCCAGTGACAATGTTCGGCCCATTTTTAATGTATATGATTATTTATGATGCAGATTGTATCCATTATGGTCATGTGACCTCCGGATTTGGAGGAAAGCAGCTTCTTCTCCTCACGATCAGCATCACTTTAAGGGCCGTCATGTATAAACTTCAGCCCAGTCTGAAAAGCGTCCACTTCTACAGCAGCCAATCAGAATCCAGCATTCACGCTTTACGTGATCTCATTGGTCGCCACAGGCAAATCCTCTCACCTTCTCTGACATGCCAAGTTTTTCCTACACGATCCGGAGCCGAAGCGGTGACAAGGAAGGGGCGGGGCTGGGATGTTTTCTAGAGACGTCACTCAGAATGAAATCCCGCCCCTTCTCTCCAATTGGATAAATGAGTATAAGGCGCCGCCCCCGTCTGGAGCCCCGCCCCCTGTCTGTGAGTGACACGCAGAGTCCTGCTGTGAAGGCGCAATCAGTGGAGAGTCCAGGCTGAGCTGCGGATGGAGCGGGCGGCTGCACCCCGGTCACTTGGATGCGGTACCGCAGCGGGGAGATGAGGCGGCAGAGAGGATGATCACACCCCGGCAGGAGACACTCCACAGGAACCGTCCCGCCCAAGGTAACCGGCCGTGCGCCAAATGCTGACGGGAGCGATGCGACATTCTATACCGCCTGTGTACCGCCTATAGGGGGCGCCGGGACAACTTCCCACTAGTTACATGGGGAGTGTGGCCCCCGGGGGCCCGGAGTGTGGCGGAGCTGCGGGACGGGGCTTGTTTATAGTGGAGGTGGCCAGCGGGTCACGTGGTGCCGAATAAAGTGCAGGGCTGATATAGTATATCACTACTGAGGGGGGTCACGTGGTGCCGAATAAAGTGCAGGGCTGACAGAGCTGACAGATAGTATATCACTGCTGAGGGGTCACGTGGTGCCGAATAAAGTGCAGGGCTGACAGATAGTATATCACTGCTGACGGGGGTCACGTGGTGCCGAATAAAGTGCAGGGCTGACAGATAGTATATCACTACTGAGGGGGGTCACGTGGTGCCGAATAAAGTGCAGGGCTGATACATAGTATATCACTACTGAGGGGTCACGTGGTGCCGAATAAAGTGCAGGGCTGATACATAGTATATCACTACTGAGGGGGTCACGTGGTGCCGAATAAAGTGCAGGGCTGATACATTGTATATCACTACTAAGGGGTCACGTGGTGCCGAATAAAGTGAAGGGCTGATACATTGTATATCACTACTGAGGGGGTCACGTGGTGCCGAATAAAGTGCAGGGCTGACAGATAGTATATCACTGCTGACGGGGGTCACGTGGTGCCGAATAAAGTGCAGGGCTAATACATTGTATATCACTGCTGAGGGGGTCACGTGGTGCCGAATAAAGTGCAGGGCTGATACATTGGGTCACGTGGTGCCGAATAAAGTGCAGGGCTGACAGATAGTATATCACTGCTGACGGGGGTCACGTGGTGCCGAATAAAGTGCAGGGCTGATACATTGTATATCACTGCTGAGGGGGTCACGTGGTGCCGAATAAAGTGCAGGGCTGATACATAGTATATCACTACTGACGGGGGTCACGTGGTGCCGAATAAAGTGCAGGGCTGATACATTGTATATCACTGCTGACGGGGGTCACGTGGTGCCGAATAAAGTGCAGGGCTGATACATTGTATATCACTACTGAGGGGGTCACGTGGTGCCGAATAAAGTGCAGGGCTGACAGATAGTATATCACTGCTGAGGGGTCACGTGGTGCCGAATAAAGTGCAGGGCTGATACATTGTATATCACTGCTGAGGGGGTCACGTGGTGCCGAATAAAGTGCAGGGCTGACAGATAGTATATCACTGCTGAGGGGTCACGTGGTGCCGAATAAAGTGCAGGGCTGATACATTGTATATCACTGCTGAGGGGGTCACGTGGTGCCGAATAAAGTGCAGGGCTGACAGATAGTATATCACTGCTGAGGGGTCACGTGGTGCCGAATAAAGTGCAGGGCTGATACATTGGTCACCCAGGACAGAGGGCGCCATTCGCAGACGATGTCTGTATCAGAGGAGGTGTCCTATAACTTAGTAACAACTACAACCCCCAGCATGCCAGGAGCCAAGAGTGACCCTTGAGTTATGGACGTAAAGAGCTTGTGGCCCTCCGGCTGTTTCAGAACTACAACTCCCAGGATCCCTGGAAGGAGAAGGCTCCTATACCTTCTAGTGGTGACCTCCGACCTTTATTTTCGGGCAGTGTTGGTGAACCTGTAGCCCTCCAGCTGTGGCAGAACTCTAACTCTCATCATGCCTGCAGAGCGGAGGCTTCGATGGGGAGGATGGGAGTTATAGCTGTGATGGCCGACCCCTCCATCTGTCCAGGATATCCAGAGAGCAAAGACCCCGGGGCACACTGGGAGCCATAGGTTGGGGAAAACACTGGGCATGCTGGGAGTTGTAGTTCTGGGGAAGCTAGGAGTTGGAGATGGTCGTTATAGAGGAAGGATGTGTGACCTTCTCCCTCATCCTATAGCATACTGTTAGTCTATGAATTATTCACCTGGGACATGCTGGGAGTTGTAGTCAGAGAGCCACAACCTGGGGGTCACTACTAATAGGGCGCATAGTGGGGACCCTCTCCCCATCCCCCACCCATAGAGGAACATCTGATCTAGAGGATCCTACAGCACCTGCACCATGAAAAGTGACTCTCCCAGGTGGAGAATCCCTTTAAGGGTATAACCCAGGCACCGTATACGCAGTGTATTTACTGCTGCGATATGCAGCAAATACGCACAAATACGCAGCAGATTAGATCTAAATAACTGAACACAGCATCAAATCTGCTGCGTATACCATGTGTGTGTTTGTACCCTAAGGATACATTGTCAGAGCCGTCCTCTAGTATATTCACTATAGAGCCTCTTATATGTATGGATCTTAGTTCAGACCCCATGCTGGTTCCAGGGCTGTGGGGCAGCTGGTCTCGGTGGTGCAGCTCATTCTGTATATTATATCAGTGTCTGTGGTGCAGCTCATTCTGGATATTATATCAGTCTTGGTCTCTGTGCTGCAGCTCATTCTGTATATTATATCAGTCTCGGTGGTGCAGCTCATTCTGGATATTACATCAGTCTTGGTCTCGGTGGTGCAGCTTATTCTGGATATTATATCAGTCTTGGTCTCGGTGGTGCAGCTCATTCTGGATATTATCAGTCTCGGTGGTGCAGCTCATTCTGTATATTATATCAGTCTCGGTGGTGCAGCTCAATCTGTATATCAGGCTTGGTCTCTGTGGTGCAGCTCATTCTGGATATTATGTCAGGCTTGGTCTTGGTGGTGCAGCTCATTCTGGATATTATCAGTCTCGGTGGTGCAGCTCATTCTGTATATACTTAAGCAGCCTAAAAATACATTCCGCCATGGCTAAATGTGCTGCAATGTGAAACCCAATTAATGTTCTCGGCTTAGCGGACGCTGGGAAGGAATTTCTTTGCGAGTTATCAGTAAGTCCCTGGATACATTATACGTAGATGCAGCAGAGCTGAGTTTGTTTTGATCTGTCAGAGTGGCGGCCTGGGTGTGATGTATAGGGCCTATATACACGTATCATAGTGCTGAATAACCGGCTCGGCTCTGCTTTATCTCTACTCCTATAGCTTTGGTTTGTGTGTGCCGGGAGAGGGAGCAGCTGGTGAGTCTGTATGTAACCAGAGACAGAAACGTTTGGCACAAGCGGGTACAGGCGTCTGTGCCACTGGCTGCTCGTGCCTGCGCGGATACAGGTGTCTGGTCGCCGACTATGGAAATAACCACAGATGTGATGAGAGGAAGGTGCTGACTGGAGCAGTGGGGGTTAAGTCTATTGAAGCTGGTGTAGCCAAACCTTGCAGCCATCATGTAGCTGAGGCAATGTCCTGTGCCATAGGTTCCCTTGCTGGACTCTCAGTATGCTGGACTGTGGGGCAGTGACCCTATAATAGTCAGGAGTGGGGATGAGCGGGAGTCCAGCGTATCTGCAATGATATACCGGTGGCTGAATAAGATGGATACCCCCGGGGGGGGGGGGTCGGGGGTCCTGGTGTATACGGTCTATGGCTGTGTCAATACTTTTAGGCGTTCCTCAGGATGTATCCACCACCTCCGCGGAGCGGGCAGACAGATGGTTCAGCTTTGTACAAACCTTAACATAACCCACTTCGTTCATCTCTAGCTATCAGAGGTAACGGCTTAGCCAAAATGTACAGGCCCCTTTAGATGATATCCGTCTGCAAAGTTATAAAACTATGTTTTTCTCCCAAGCTCAAGTGCCATAGAGGAGGTGTCGATTTGCAGCATGCATGCCTCCTCCCTCTCCCACCCTTCCCTGTATGGCTTCTAGCACTGAAGCTTTTAGCTCAATCATGCAGAGGTGGGGGAGGGAGGAGGCATGCATGCTGCTGCTCAGCCTGCCCTCTATGGCTCTTGAGCTTGGGAAGAAAACATGATTTTATGAATTTGCAGACCTCCATTAGACGGGTTTGTGTTCTCTTCCTATTAGCTCTCTGCCCACCTCCGCAGCTCTGAGTGTGATATAGAGCTGATAAATGTCACTATTCAGAATGCAGCTAATTCTAATAAACCTAATGGGAGGTAAAAGCGGACGAGACGTCCTAATGGCCGCAGATCCTGCACTGTGAGAACTAAGCCGCTGCCATAATTCTTGGGGCTTGGGAAACCTTGAAAGGCTTGATGGAAAGGCCTAGAATCTTGGCGTCTCCTTAGTACGGTTTCATTAGCGTTGTTTGATGATAATGGATGAGGTCTCCATGGGCTCGCTCCCCGGGGACAGGGCAGGCGGCTCTAGAATGAATGTTTACAGCAAGTTGTGTCGTATCTGCTGATCACTGTTATTTACCTGCAGTAATCTCCGTGTTAAGTAATTGTGGGCAGCGAATTATCACTAATCCTACAGCTGGAAAAACCACCAAAGCAACTTTTGCTTCTTTGTATTTGTATAGGGAAACTCCGGGCAGCCTTGTTAAAAAAAAAAAAAAACAAGAAAAAAAAAAAAAACATCCCAGCCCCATAACCTTCCCCTTCCCGCCCCCTCTCCTTCCCCTGTCACATCTGCATCCTCAGTCTCTGCTCAGCAAATAAAACTGAATGGGAGGTGGAGGTCACATGATCTGTCTCCTGAGGGGGCGGGCCAGACGGAGACGGAGTGGATGGCAGGGAGGACAGTTTTTATCACTTCCTGGATGTCAATGAACTTCCAGTGCGGCAGAACTCCGCAGATACAGGAATACAGTACAGACATCTCTAACATTTGATAGGAAATAATCTTCCCTATCCAGAGTTCCCCTTTAATCTTGTGTGTTTCTTGCTTCCTTCTTGTTAGGATCTGTCAGACTGTCCAGGACTGATCCTTGGGATCAGGGTGATATTGTTGGACTGTTGCACCAGTTTGTTGTTTTGATAGAATTTACACTTTAGCTTTGTTATTTCCTGTATGTTGGCTGTCTCCTCGGAGGTTGCGTGTCCCGCAGTGACAGCGAGGCCGAGCTCCTCCGGCATGTATTATACAGCATGTTACATCTATGTACTAGGCAACCATTGTCTGGGGTGCAGCTATCGGCTGTCACAGCAACCAGTCATCCCCATAGGAAATAATGAGGCAGCATGTGATGCAGATTGTAAGGCGGCTGCCAGTCACCATATCCCGTCATACAGGACACGGTGGGATACGGGAAGAATGACTCCTAACCAAACGTGTCCCATAAACATGGTGGCAGTGACATGAAATAAGAACAGGTCGGAGCGGTCAGAAACCGTCCTGAGATACTCGCATCCGTGACCCCCTCAGTGTTGTCGCTTGTTTCACCTTTTGCAACGTGTGAGATGACATCTGCTGCACAGTACAGTGTGTTCTGTAAGGAAAAGATCTGCTGTATAAGGAAGGACCCCGCCTGCCGCCTCCGGCTGTTACACAACTACTATTCCCATCATGTCTGGACGGCTAAAACTTTAGATTTGTCACTCCACCAATGTCACCACCCCTGGCCGTCAGTGACTATGTATGTCATTCTGTAATGGAGACTGTACAACATACATGAATGAATATATATATAATTTTTTTTTCCCCGCGTGTGTGTGTGTGTGTGTGTGTGTGTATATATGTGTATATATATATATATGTGTATATATATATATATATATATATATATATATATATATATATATATATAATATGCGCCCTGCTTCACAACTTGCTGCTGAACACCCCGCCCCCCCAGTTTTTGAAAGGGGAACTATCAGCAAGTAAAGGGAATAGATAATCATTAGAAGGGGGGGTAGATCAGCCATATGTGGGGGCAGGCAGTGATCCAAACTCTTATTGGAATATGGAGTGAACAGCTAACTGCACACAAACAGCGCCGAGGATGAAGGCAAGAGACAGCCCCTCCTCCTCAGTATTGCGATGGATTCGTCTAACCTGCTGATAGTTCCCCTTTAAGTGTTGTGCACATTATTAGCACTGTGTGGATACATCCCGAGGTAACACACAGACACTCGCCCCTCTCTTTTTTTCTCCCAGCATGGAGCCACAGGTCAGATACCACTTAGGTGTTTTTGGGTCTATTTACATGAGTTTCTTTTTTCAGTAATTTTTTTTGTTGTCTCTGCAGCAGCTGCACGATGGCTATGATAGTGACAGCGCATGTACTGCAGCAGCTCGGCCCTCCATTGACTGGTGTCCCTGCGCTGTCGTTTCTGGTTGAGCGGCTCTCGTGTTGTGCAGCAGACGTCTCTGGAGCCTGCCGGTCGGGCCTGTTTGCATAGCGTGTAGCTCCAGCCTCCTGGGCGATGGTGGAGAAGGAACAAGCCCTCCCGGTGTTATATTCTGCCGGCTGTTTCCACTTAACCTCAAGTTACTTGGTCAATAATTAACCTAATGTTTAGCAGCGATCATGTGAGCGCCGAGAGAAGAATGTGCAGCGGTTGTTGGAGTCAGATGATGGAGTCTGTCAGGAGGTTCCCATTCAATCCTCCATACTTGAGGTCGGGGCCGCACACGCTTCCTGCGCTGTGATTTTCCAATCTTAAGGGTCTATTCAAGTGTCCTTAATTACGGACAGAAAATGAGGTCAGTGTACCTCAATGGTCTCATTCACACATCTGTAGGAGTATACAGGCCGTGATCCGTGCCGCAAGAAAAAGGAGCGGCCCCTGTGCCGACTAAAACTCCTCCACGGACAATAGACCAATAGAACTCTGTGGGATCCGTATTTTTGTGGATCGCATTCTGCAAAAATACAAATCTGCAATTCACAAAGAGTGACTAGTTGTTGTTTTTTTATTTTATTAAGCACACTTTTTTTTTTTTTGGTGGAATTTTGCAGATGAAAAATATACGGACGTGTGGACAGACTGGTTACAAAGGGATCCAGTGTGAACTGGTGCATTAATATACATGAACTGATGCCAAAAACGAATGTACAAAGGGGTGTGAATGGTTGGTTATTTTTACTTGATCCCTTTATATTTATTAAAGGGATCCTGTGATCCAGATAATGCTGTATAATCTATCACCGCCATGTTATAGAGGAGGGAGAGCTGAGCAGATTGATATATAACTTTGTGGGAAAAGATTTAGTATAACTTGTAATTTATTGAAATCCCTGATTATTCTGTGTTAAGGAGTCCAGTGGGCGGAGTTAGTCAATGGACTGGACTCTTTAGCATTGAGACATCAGAGATTTCAATGAATAACTTATAAGTTATACTGCATCTTTCCCCATAGAGCTATATATCAATCTTCTCAGCTTCTCCTGCTCTATAACATGATGCCCATAGCTTCATGGTGACGGGTTCCCTTTAAATAAAGCAAGGAGGCGTTCCAGCTTGCTGCTCTGTAGGAGCTCAGGAAAGCTTCTTTGCTTTCAGACTGTATGCTGTTATTTTATAGCACAGAGAGTCACAGATGGAAATACATCAAGGAGACACGCGATTCCTTTCATAACAGTTGTCTTACAGTTCAGCATGTGAATTGCAGCTGACAGTAGATAGTGAGATCCATCAAGCCTAGAAGTAAATATCCCCCCCCCCCCCAGTGACTGTCTGTGCACATGCCAGAGAGTTGTAGTCTGCTTCTATTTAAAAAATCTCAAGTTCTGGAAGACTAATCACCTGCTGTATGTCCTGCAGGAAGTGGTGTATTCTCTCCAGTCTGACACAGTGCTCTTTGCTGCCACCTCTGTCCATGTCAGGAACTGTCCAGAGCAGCAGCAAATCCCCATAGAAAACCTCTCCTGCTCTGGACAGTTCCTGACATGGACAGAGGTGTCAGCAGATAGCACTGTGTCAGACTGGAGAGAATGCACCACTTCCTGCAGGACATACAGCAGCTGATAAGTACTGATAAGTATTTTTTAATAGACTTAAATTACAAATCTCTGGCACCAGTTGATTTGAAAGAGAACCATTTTTGCTGAACGACCCCTTTAATGTCCAGTTTCGTAATGTGGGTCGGACCCCCGCCCACTGATCAGCCAGTTAACTATCTTATGGATATGAATGACATGAATTCTTTGACTCCTTTTTCTGCTGCTGTATCTTACCGCTGGCGCACACTTCACTGCATTGGTACACAGGTGCCCTCCCTTATTATAGCGCAGCTGGCACATCCTGGAAGCAGCGCCCCTCTAGTCTGGTTATGGGGCATGGCTGGTATTGGGCGTATCTGCAGCACCTCCCATAGGCATGAGTGGTGGCGGTTTTGGATAGTGGCAGCCATAATGTTCTAGTCTCGTACATGAGCGTCCTGTATCTATGTGACCGTATGATGATGGAAGTATACGCTGCTGCATCGGTGTGTCACTGGGCGAGACTATTGCATAATGCAGTTATTACATCACTGAAGCTACGTCTCAGTAATAATTTCCATTGATTTCCATGGAACGTTGCGGCTTCCGTTTCACAGAACTTGCAGTCGGTTACAATTGATGAATTGGTCGCAGCTCCGGCTGTATTGTCACCACAGCGACGCTCCGTTACTAAAAGTGGAAGTAGTCAGAGGAAGTCCCTTCAAGATGTTCAGATCTGGTAAAATAGTGACTGGGGAAATGGAGTCCTCGTCTGGTCTCCTTATACTGACAGACGTAATATATAGAAGGGTCGTGTGTCATGGGAGCTGATTAGATTGGCTTCTGAGTATACAGTATTTCTATTGGTCATGAGAGCATACTATACACAAGTGATGATTACCACCCAGAGGACCCCCTTAAGGCGGCCACATGAGTGGTCATATAGATTTGCATTGTCTTCTCTCCACGTTGTCAGACTTGGTGTTTGGAATAGAGATGAGCTCAGCTGGAGCATGCTGGAGTCTAATAGTTCCCCTTTAAATTCGTAACAATCAGCAGGTTAGGCAAATCTAACCCTAGTGGTTACAGGGCGCTGACGATGGATATACCCCTTACCTTTATCCTCCGCGCTGGTCCTCTGCTGTTAGTTGTGCCCAGTAAGCTGTTACGGAACTTTCCAGAGCAGCAGCAAATCCCCATATAAAACCTCTCCTGCTCTCCAGACTGGAGAGAATACACCATTTCCTGGAGGACATACAGCAGCTGATAAGTACTGGAAGACTGGAGATTTTTAATTAGAATTAATTTACAAATCAATATAACTTTTTGAAATCAGTTGATTTGAAAATTATTTTTTTTTAGCTGGAGTACCCCTTTAAGTCAATGGGAGATAAACTACCATATGTGTTCTTATGCAGTGGCAGTATTCCTGGCTGTACATGATGGTGAAGTATTCAGTGAGGCTTTTTACAGTCCATAGAAGTGAGTCCTCTGGATTTCTGGTTTAAAGGGGTTATCCAGCGCTACAAAAACATGGCCACTTTTCCCCCTCTCCTCTCCAGATTGGGTGGGGTTTTGAAACTCAGTTCCATTGAAGTAAATGGAGCTTAATTGCAAACCACACCTGAACTGGAGACAACAGTAGGGGGAAAAGTGGCCATGTTTTTGTAGCGCTGGATAACCCCTTTAATCTTCAGCATCATCTGATCTACATTTCCAGAAGAGAGGTGGTCGGCTCACCTATTTGTAGCGAGATGCTCTGCGGATATATCCACAGCAAACCATATAACGTCCATGACATGGAAAAGACTGTTCAGATCAACACGTCTGGCTGTGACGTCCCAATATGTGATGGTGAAACGCGTCATCTCCATATCATTGGTGTAATATGGCTGAGTAGCGCTATATGTACTGTCTGATTTTATAAGAGTACAAACGTGTTGCCATTGACCTCCAGGACACTGAGCGTGCGCACAGAGTAGCTGTCACTGATGAGAGCCCAGGGTGTCCACGTTATGGGAAGCAGAAACCGGTCATAGGAGTCGGTGAACCCCAAGACGGTCGTAGGTCACCACACTATGGCCGTCACTCTGCTCGGTAAACTTTATGACCGCAACTTGGGGTGTTATTAATCCAGTTGTGTGCGGCCTTGAAATAGTTTGTGAATAATATATTTATTATTATTTTTATTTTTTTTTACCTTTGTAAAACTTGCGGCAGGTTACCTGTGGTTTTTGAGGTTCTATCCTATACTGGGATCTGCCGCCTGATGACTTCTCAGATATCATCCTCTGTTATTTAAAGGAAATGTCTGTATATTTTGGCCATTGTCTTCTTTGCCTTCATTGTTATCTTGCCCGAGTTGTGGCTATAAACGTTCCTGAGAATTCCGTGCACGGCTGTATAGAAGGACACTAGGGCTGTGTTCACATTATGTTTGGTTTCTACAAGGAAAAAGTATTCAAAAAGATCCTGCGACCTGTGGGGCGGGGGTCATTCACTTTAAGGACCAAACCGAGACTACGTTCAGTCTCCATTCCTGATCATATACTTATATCCTGTGGACTGCTTCAAGTCCTGCAAAATAAAAGTATCGGTTCACGACATGGTCCGAAATGTAGAAAGTGTTTTTTGTTTGTGTTCCAGTGCGTCTCTTCAATGTAGAATCCGAACGTGGTGTGAGCCTAATTCAGGCAAAGCAAACCTATTAACTTCTATGGTAAAAGATTTGTGGGCGTGCTCTGTGCAGGAAGGGGTTCCACCACTATTATCATTGGGGTGATCCTGTGTTTTCTGCCCCCTGCTGGGATCACAGTTGCTTGTACTTCGAGCATGCTCACAAACCCCTAAATGCGTCGCGCTCGGGTTCATGAGCGAGCTCGAAGTACAAGCAACTCTAGCTGTTACCGCAGTTCTACCCTCAGATGACGCTGCGACTGCTAAGAAAGTACAAAACCCAAGTCGGAAATTATCCTATTTATACGTTTTTATTTTTCCACTGTGTGAACAAAGCCTTAAGCCCCTATTACACGGGCCGACCTGTCAGATCACGCTCGCTTGCTCCTCATTCCCCACTCGCTGCCGGCGCTATAACACACACAAACGGTGAGCGGTGGGCTGTGGTAGGGGCTCGCCCATAGGAGATGGCGCCAGTCTGCTGACACTGCTGCTGTTACACGGAGCGATGGCCAGCAGACCGATGTTGTAATTTCTTTGTAACATGTTGAAAGACGAGGATCAGCCGACATTGTGTAGCCATCTGATTGTTGCCTAATATGCTGTGTTTACACGAAACGATAATTGGCCCGATCGTCCGATTAACGATGTCGGAGTAACGATTTTTTTTTTTTCATAACGATCAGTGTGTAGACGGTACGATATATCGTACGGAAAAATGGTTTTGCGATGGCACGCACGCAGCCTGGCCCCCCTCTCATCCGCAGGCCCCTGCACCGGCTCGATCGCCACCCCCGCCCGGACTATCGCGCGACGACTGTTTACACGGAACGATCGGCGAATTTTTTGTGAACGACTATTTGATAACATGTTGAAAGATCAAAATGAACGATTTCTCGTTCGTCGTTTGTTAGCTGCGTTTACACGTACGATTATCGTTCGAATTCGATTGTTGCGCAAATTCGCACGATAATCGTTACGTGTAAACGCAGCATTACACCGAGTGATTATTGGCGGTAACAGGTTAATTGGTGTCATGGGGCCTTAGAGGGCAGTTCCATAGAATGACTACTGAAATCTGAGCATCAGCTTCACGGAATGGGGCAGCTTTACATGTCCTATTATCCGTTGCCGTTCCTTCCCGAGCTCTGGTTTCTGGCTGTGCATACTCATGCCGTGGACGATGGGATTAGTGTTGGACGTTCATTCAGATGCGGCTCTATGAGATCACACGCTGTCACGCCAACTGCGAGGACTCAATGTGTATGTGCGTGTTTTTACTTTTCCCTCCTCTCTCTGAGCACCGGGCCAAATCCACATCCATCTAGTTAGTCGCCTGTAGTGGATTAGAGCTGAGACGCTCTCTGCCAGATCACATTGCCATAACTTTGCCAACATAATAAACCCTTGGATTAGGACAAGGGACCATCAGAGCGGCTCTGCTTATGTCGCTGGGACTCGTGGACCACCCAGAACGGTGCTGGGCACTGCTGTTAGGGAGGAGATGCCGGGCGCTGCTGTTAGGGAGGAGGTGAGGGGCACTGCTGTTAGGGAGGAGATGCCGGGCGCTGCTGTTAGGGAGGAGGTGCCAGGCACTGCTGTTAGGGAGGAGATGCCAGGCACTGCTGTTAGGGAGGAGGTGAGGGGCACTGCTGTTAGGGAGGAGATGCCAGGCGCTGCTGTTAGGGAGGAGATGCCAGGCACTGCTGTTAGGGAGGAGATGCCGGGCGCTGCTGTTAGGGAGGAGATGCCAGGCACTGCTGTTAGGGAGGAGATGCCAGGCACTGCTGTTAGGGAGGAGATGCCAGGCACTGCTGTTAGGGAGGAGGTGAGGGGCACTGCTGTTAGGGAGGAGATGCCAGGCGCTGCTGTTAAGGAGGAGATGCCGGGCGCTGCTGTTAGGGAGGAGATGCCAGGCGCTGCTGTTAAGGAGGAGATGTCGGGCGCTGCTGTTAGGGAGGAGATGAGGGGCGCTGCTGTTAGGGAGGAGATGCCGGGCGCTGCTGTTAAGGAGGAGATGCCAGGCGCTGCTGTTAAGGAGGAGATGCCGGGCGCTGCTGTTAGGGAGGAGATGCCAGGCGCTGCTGTTAAGGAGGAGATGCCGGGCGCTGCTGTTAGGGAGGAGATGAGGGGCGCTGCTGTTAGGGAGGAGATGCCGGGCACTGCTGTTAGGGAGGGGATGCCGGGCGCGCTGCTGTTGGGGAGGAGATGCCGGGGGCGCTGCTGTTGGGGAGGAGATGCCGGGGGTGCTGCTGTTATATAGTATAGCTGTGCAGATGCTTGGGTAGGAGAGACAAACCTGTTATGCCGGTCCTCCTTAATGTATCGTGCCAGGATTTGGCTTCATCACGGTTGGGTAGATAACCTGGCGACCCGGCGATGGAATGGGTGGAGTAAAAAGCCCCCCCCCCCCCCCCAACTGATTAGTGGACCCCCTTCACCACCAGCGGGACCGGTCATGCGCACTTGGCGTTGAGCTAAATGCTACAGTGCCAGCCCAGCACTGCGCAGCTCCGCCACGCCCACATACCCCACAACCAGCAGCCAATTGCCCACCATCAGTCGCCCAGAGTCCAGTAAAGCCAATAAATCTATAAACACGGCATAGCGCTACCATTAAAATCAGTCATCAGTCTGTGATCTGTTCCGGTGCTCCCCCTGGAGGTGGCTGCAGGCAAACAGAATCTCATAGTTTATAGGGGGTCTCCATCCTAAGGCGAGCCCATCTGTATGTGGAGTCGGGGAGGAGTTTTACCATCTCTTCTTGTCTGTGAGGTCTCCTGAATGGGCACCGGTGAGGAGGGTCCTGCTTCATGGGGATGGGGTATATAGTAATTTAGGTGGGCTCAGATCTTTAGCAGCTGTGATCAGACCGGGGGGGGGGTCTATACAGTAAGTGCGCCGGCAGCTGCTGTGGCCCCTTGGATCAGGATGTCCTGCCCCTCGTGGTTTGCTGACTCATTAACTGAAGGCTCGAAACTGTAAGAACCGCCATCCGTCTCCATGTATTTCTGCCGTGTGGTTTTACATAGAAACTGCTCCAGAAACCTTTAAACAAAAGAACATACGTACATTGGTGGCTGTTGCTGGTATACGTCGTCAGTGGCCGAGGTGCTTTCCTGTATACACATAGTAATTACTGTGCGCTGGTTACAGGAATCAGGGGCTGCAGTTGGTGCCAAACCTTGGTATATGCTTGTGCCCGAAACCCCGCCCATGTGTTCACCAATGGCCGTGTGACATAGGTGATCCATAGGGATGTGTCTACCATGTGTTCACCAATGGCCGTGTGACATAGGGGATCCATAGGGATGTGTCTACCATGTGTTCACCAATGGCCGTGTGACATAGGGGATCCATAGGGATGTGTCTACCATGTGTTCACCAATGGCCGTGTGACATAGGGGATCCATAGGGATGTGTCTACCATGTGTTCACCAATGGCCGTGGGACATAGGGGATCCATAGGGATGTGTCTACCATGTGTTCACCAATGGCCGTGTGACATAGGGGATCCATAGGGATGTGTCTACCATGTGTTCTCCAATGGCCGTGTGACATAGGGGATCCATAGGGATGTGTCTACCATGTGTTCACCAATGGCCGTGGGACATAAGGCAGTGCTTCCCAACCTTTTCTACCTCGGGGCACACCTTGGAAAAAAAAATTACCTCGGGGCTCCCCGTCACTTTCCCTTTTCCTCTCCATCCGCCATGATGATTTCTTCCAGCTACTTTTCATCTCTTCAGAACCTGCAAGACAAACAATTTAGGCTCTGCACATTTCTAGCAACTTCCTTTTCTTTCTCCCTTCTGTCGGCTCCCAAAGTAACTGCGCTGTTTGGTGTTATGTGCAGTAAAGCGAGTAGGAATGTGGAATGCCCCCTGTATGTAGGATCCCCTGCTGTGCCCCCTGTATGTAGGATTCCCTGCTGTGCCCCCTGTATGTAGGATCCCCTGCTGTGCCCCCTGTATGTAGGATCCCCTGCTGTGCCCCCTGTATGTAGGATCCCCTGCTGTGCCCCCTGTATGTAGGATCCCCTGCTGTGCCCCCTGTATGTAGGGTACCCTGCTGTGCCCCCTGTATGTAGGATCCCCTGCTGTGCCCCCTGTATGTAGGATTCCCTGCTGTGCCCCCTGTATGTAGGATCCCCTGCTGTGCCCCCTGTATGTAGGATCCCCTGCTGTGCCCCCTGTATGTAGGATCCCCTGCTGTGCCCCCTGTATGTAGGATCCCCTGCTGTGCCCCCTGTATGTAGGATTCCCTGCTGTGCCCCCTGTATGTAGGATCCCCTGCTGTGCCCCCTGTATGTAGGATCCCCTGCTGTGCCCCCTGTATGTAGGATCCCCTGCTGTGCCCCCTGTATGTAGGATTCCCTGCTGTGCCCCCTGCATGTAGGATTCCCTGCTGTGCCCCCTGCATGTAGGATTCCCTGCTGTGCCCCCTGTATGTAGGATTCCCTGCTGTGCCCCCTGTATGTAGGATTCCCTGCTGTGCCCCCTGTATGTAGGATTCCCTGCTGTGCCCCCTGTATGTAGGATCCCCTGCTGTGCCTCCTGTATGTAGGTTTCCCTGCTGTGCCCCCTGTATGTAGGATCCCCTGCTGTGCCCCCTGTATGTAGGATCCCCTGCTGTGCCCCCTGTATGTAGGATCCCCTGCTGTGCCCCCTGTATGTAGGATCCCCTGCTGTGCCCCCTGTATGTAGGATCCCCTGCTGTGCCCCCTGTATGTAGGATCCCCTGCTGTGCCCCCTGTATGTAGGATCCCCTGCTGTGCCCCCTGTATGTAGGATCCCCTGCTGTGCCCCCATGAACTAATAATGCCCCCAGAGGTGCCCCCATGAACTAATAATGCCCCCAGAGGTGCCCCCATGAACTAATAATGCCCCCAGAGGTGCCCCCATATACTAATAATGCCCCCAGAGGTGCCCCCATATACTAATAATGCCCCCAGAGGTGCCCCCATGTACTAATAATGCCCCCAGAGGTGCCCCCATGTACTAATAATGCCCTCAGAGGTGCCCCCCATGAACTAATAATGCCCCCTGCTCTGCCCCTAAAAAAACCCCAAAACATCCTTCTCACATAATCGGCGCTGTGTAGCTGCAGGCAGCAGCTCTTCCTCCTCTTCGGGCTCCATCTTGCAAGCCGCAGGGACAGGACCTCGGGTAGGCGTGATGACGTCACATCATCACGCCTGCCGGAGAGGTCACGGCCCGGCCTCCCATAGGCTGCTGGTATGAAGTGCCGGCAGCCTATGGGAGTGAATATAGGAGCAGGACGCTGACACTTCCTGTACCTATATTCTGCTTACTTTAATGTTCCGCCCGCTAATAGTGCTCATAGTGCGGGCGGAACATAAAAGTGATCCGTGCATCCCGAGAAGCTGCGCGGCCGCAGCTTCTCGGCATGCTTAAAGAGACAGCCCACATTTCCCACCGGCACCCCGATTGGGAAATGCTGACATAGGGGATCCATAGGGATGTGTCTACCATGTGTTCACCAGCATATAGGAACATGGCCTTAGGGTAGATCATTAAAGGGGGGACTCCAGCGAGTACTTCTCTCAACTCAACTGGTTTCAGAAAGTCTCATAGATTTTTAATTTACTTCTGTTTATAAAAAAGGCCAGTCTTCCAGTACTTATCAGCTGCTGTATGTCCTGCAATAAGTAGTGTATTGTTTTCAGTTTGGAGAGTAGAGGTTGGGACAGAGGGGGCAGCAAAGAGCACTGTGTCAGACTGGAGAGAATACACCACTGCCTGCAGGACATACAGCAGCTGATAAGTACTGGAAGACTAGATATTTTTAAACAGAAGTATATAACAAATCTATATAACTTTCTGGTACCAGTTGATTTGATAGATTTTTGCCAGAGTACCCCCATCGTGCCTGGACAGTCAGAGCTGAAGCTTTGTGATGATGGGAATTGTAGTTCTGTGACAGCTGGAGGGCCGGAGTTTGACACTTGTGATCTGGACTGATAAATCTTGAGTATCCCGGTCCCCTCCATCTGCAGTAATAGCGGGGGTGGTCCGCACATTGGGATTGTCTATTGCCCCCCTGATGAATGAAGCTGTAACCTCTCCACCAGGTGCCGGGAGACGGCCACATTTGCAGGGATTTTTTTGCTCCTCGCTATTTCACCATCTTCACTTCTCTTGGCCAAACGTGTTTTATCTTGTAAGTCAGAGGTTTTGGACCCGTTCCCTCCTCCCTCCCCACCACACCTATTGTTTGGGGAAGGTGCACGATCTTAGAGGAGATAAACAAGACCGACTTGAAATTCAGCAATGTGATGTTTATGGTACCTGCTGTGGGGGGGGGGGGCGCTTCGAGTTCGTCTATAGTTACGCCGGTTCAGCTGATGTATGTTATCTCTGTATCCACCAGCAGTACTGACCAGGTCTTCAGATCACGGCCATATTCACGTCCTCATCAGCCACCATACATTCTAACCAGTGTTTGTGTTTTTATTGCTTTTATGCTAGTATGTGGTCTCTGATGTTTGGACGGTTCTGTCTCACTTTTATACCAGAACTCTGAGACAGGGACACTTGCTGCTCGTCTCACCAACTGCGGGGAAAAGTTCATGACGTGGTAGCCACGCTGTGCTGGGCCTTGCCAGAAACTTTCTTAAGTCCTAGTATAAAGCTATGGGGTCCTAACTAAGGCTTTGGGATCAGCTGATCATTGTGTTGACCTCCATGATTTCCCTTCTCATTTCCCATGACCAGTTTGGCTACTGGGCATTTATTCAAGATGCTGTCTGTATTCTCTACCAATTTTTCCCCCTCATTTCTTGCTGTTTAAAGGAGGAGTTCACCAAAAAATGTCTTATTTCAAATTAACTGGTGCCAGAGATTTGTAATTTACTTCTTCTATTAAAAAAAAAATCTCCAGTCTTACAGTACCTATCAGCTACTGTATGTCCTGCAGGAAGTGGTGTATTCTCTCCAGCCTGGTAAGCAGGAGAGTTTTTCTGGGGATTTGCTGCTGCTCTGGACAGTTCCTTACATGGACAGAGGTGGCAGCAGAGAGCACTGTGTCAGACTGGAGAGAACACACCACTTCCTGCAGGACATACAGCAGCTGATAAGTAATGGGAGACTGGAGATTTTCTTTAATAGAAGTAAATTATGGTCCGTTTACACAGGCAGATTTATCTGACAGGTTTTTGAAGCCAAAGCCAGGAACAGACCATAAACAGGGAATGGGTCATAAAGGAAAGACTGAGATTTCTCCTTTTTTCAAATCCAATTCTGGTTTTGGCTTCCAAAATCTGTCGGATAAATCTGCCTGTGTAAACGCACCATTACAAATCTCTGGGACTTGATTTGAAAAAAAAAAGTTTGGTGAACAACCCCTTTCAGCCCATGCAATGAAGCAAATCTACAGCCTGGCTTAACTATGTATTTCAGCGCAAAATCTGCAACGTGTCACATATGTCCACCAGATTTTAAATACTTGACAAAAACTAGTGTGAACTATGGCACATATTTCTATTGAATACTATGGGCTTTGCGTAACATGTATTTTATTTTTATTTTCTCAAAGCTTGTGGGACCCGGCCATAGTCATTGTCATCGGAGAAGTATTGTGCACAGTTTCCATATCCGCTGCCAGTAGATTCTGATGTGTAACACACACAGTCATATGTCATGTCATAGTATATGACTAATCTGTGGTCTCAACCACCGGAAATACGGAGTCCGTTCTGTTCTTGCACTTCCCATCTCCAATAATACATTATATACCTGTAGGACTCATCATGAAGTTTTACACATACAATCATTTAAATGCTGCTCTTTCCCTCCCATTGTTCATGTCTCATTGTCTAAGTTACTGACCACCACTCTGCTCTAAAAGCAGTAGTTTGGTTGGTGTGTATGTATGTATATATCAAACATGGTGTAAAGTGATACAGGCCCAATCGCCCCTAGCAACCAATCAGATTCCACATACTATTCCTTACAGACTCTCTAGAAAATGAGGTGGAATCTGGTTGGTTGCTAGGGGCGATTGGGCCTGTATCACTTTACAGCATGTTTGCTAAATCTCCCCCATAGTGTATATAACATGTATACACACCTTTTAAAACTATTTATCTTGACGAGTCCTACAAGTATAACGATATTAGCTGAGATGGGATTATCCCTGTAACCCCCTTTTCTCTATCCCTTCAGGCAGGTGAGTCCAGGTGCTCGGCGTCTGCAGACCTGACAGGGATAACCTGCTCTCTGTCCCAGGATTTGCATACCACCTGCTTTGGAAGGAGCCCGGCAGACAACTGTGATTTTTCAAGGGTTATTTTAAGCCTGATTTTCCTTTTTTTATTTTTTATTTTTGCATTGTGTGATCTAATGGAAGGTTGGCACAGCTGCTTTACATGGATGGCTCACCGGAAGTGGGCGCAGCGGCTATTTTAGGAGATAGATTGACCCCTTAGAGTGTGTATGTGTAAGTATATATATATATATATATATATATATATATATATATATATATATATATATATATATATATATATATATATATACACACAAATATATATATATATATATATATATATATATATATATATATATATATATATATATATATATATATAAAATATGATTTTGCTCCTTAGAGTTCTGTTTAGACATGAAGCTGTTACAGTTCTGACACCTTATAATTACATTGTTTTCCCCCTGCTCTCTGGGGAGGGCATGGCAGTTCTCATTTCTTAGAGGAAACCACCCAGAACTGCTACAATCTGAGCCGATCAGGATCAGTCACCCCGCACAGCACTCGTGCAGCACTCAGGCGGAGCGAGCACACTTGGTTACAGCCAGTTTCTCTCTTCTGCTGGGTGTTCGGCCGCCACTCGCCCCGGGGCACCTGCAGTTTTTTTGCATCAGCATGACGTCCATTATACCTCCAGGTGTTTGTTGACGGCCCCTAAAACCTCTTGTAGCATTCGTCATGGTAAATGTTTTTGCATATACAATCGTTCACCAAACTTGTCTGCCGCTCTTTCCCACCCATTGTTATCTTGTTGTCTAGGTTACTGACCACCACTCTGCTCTAACACCAGTGGTCTGGCTGGTGTGTATATATAACGATAATTTAAATGTATAGAGATATAATATATATTCTGCTGTTAGAGCAGAGTGGTGGTTAGTAACCTAGACAACAAGATGTCAACAATGGAAGGAAAAGATCAACCTATCAGGAGGAGGAGGAGACAAGTTTCGTAAATGATACTATGTGCAAAAATATTTACCATGATGAATGCTACTATGTTATGTACAGTGGGAATCCCCCTTTATCCTGATCCCTACAGGTATATACTATATTATATATGATGGGAATCCCCCGTATCCTGATCCCTACAGGTATATACTATATTATATATGATGGGCATCCCCCACATCCTGATCCCTACAGGTATATACTATTATATATGATGCGATTTCCCCTTTATCCTAATCCCTACAGATATATACTATAGTATATATGATGGGAATCCCATATATATAATATATCAGCCAATGAGCTCCTCGCTTATATTTTCACAGTCTGGGTGTTATAGTAAAAGCAGTAATCTGATTGGCTGTTCGGTGCCTCGCTGTGTGGTTTGTATATGTGAGGCCGGTTGGGAGCTGCAGCCATTGCGGTTGAAGGTGACTTTCAGGGCGGCTGAGAAGCACGTAATGGCGGTGATTTCTTTCCTCCTGGCCGCAGTCTGGTGGATTAGGCCCAGCATCGTGTCCTGATGTCATAAATTCCTGGCATGTCTGACACTTTTTGGCGCGGCTCTCCCCTCACTTCTGTTAGCAGATTACGGCCTCTGGTGTGAGCTGCTTTTCATTTTTTTTTCCTGCTTTTTTTTATATGACTGCTCTATAAGGCGGCCTGGAGACATTATTAACCCTATGATGCCAGCAGCGGCCTGACAGATCATAATGGGCTTCTTACTGTGCGGCAGAAAAGAGAAGGTTTCATGTTTTTCCTTTGACACATAGGCCCAAAGCCTGAGGCTTCACTACAGTGTTACCATGGAGACCTGGTGGGCATCTGACCTACACATACACACACACACACAGGAGGTGGATAGCATTGCAGTTGGTGACCTAAATTACCCACGGTTACCTTGACAACACTGCATATGACATCATAATCTGTTATTTTGCTTTCGGCTGTAAACCTGTTTAGGGGTACTACCATCACTAAATCTAGTTTCATGTACCCCGTTAGGGAATGTTGGGGGTCCCCAGTTACGGATCTTCCCCTTAGCTAAAGTGAAGATTACAGGTGTCAAACTCTGACCCTCCAGCCTCCAAAACGACAATTCCCATCATGCTTGGACAGCCAAAGCTTTAGTTTACTGTCCAGGCATGATGGGAATTGTAGTTTTGGAACAGCTGAAGGGCCTGAGTTTAACACCCTTGTCTTTCTGGAGGGACCTATTCTGTTCTGCAAGCCATTGATTTGAATGGGTAATACTTTGTTTACCCTATGGGGGAGCTGTAACAACTCCCTGATGCTGAGAATCCTTTCAAATGGGCACTGTATTTATTAAAAAAAAACAACAACAACAACTTTTGACTTGTTCCATTTTCATCACTAGCATTTGTCGGGGACGTTCTTTTCCTGCCCTGTCTTCATGGGTGGAAATGGACATATAGAAGTTTACGGGCCCATTTCCTGCAGGTAAAGAAGTGTTTAGCCGCGTGCTTCTCCCTGCAGTTGGTGGCTAAGCTAAATTTTCACTTGTCAAGTTTTTTTTTTTTTTTATGTATTTATTTTTTAAATGAAGGGTACATCTTTATAGATTGTAATGATTTAGACACTGATTCTGCATCTAAATCCTGACTCAATCCGCCCAAGTAATGTTAGATCACAGTAGTGTATGGTAAACTTTTAAAGGCATTTTTTAATACATAAATGAAATTTATACAACTCCGCCCACTAGCTGCTGATTGGCAGTTATCTATCCATGCTGTGAATAGGCAGTTAGCTGTCACTCAGCAGCTGGTGGGCAGGAGGGGTGTGACAAGAATCCTATTCTCCTGCATATTAGAAGAACGGCTGAATGGATTGATGTAAGTAATACACCGTTGTGTTCAGCATTTCTGTCACTAGTTTATGCTGCCCCCATTTACGGAGGCATAAACCTAGCGACAGATTCCCTTTAATGTTACAGGCTGTAGATCTGTGTCAGGCGGAGTACAGGAAGCACTGACAGCAGGGTCTGGCATCTTCACAATTGCCACCACTTTAAGCTGTTTTAAATGTAAAACTCGTTCTCTGAAGTGGCGCAACTCTTAGATCCTATGAAGTGAGATCCTGTGCACATTACCTGATCTGTTTCTTTCCTTTCAGGTATGAGAAATGAGTGTTGGAAGGAGAAGATTAAAGTTGGTGGGGATCCTAATGATGATAAACTTCTTCATCTATGTCATTGTCGAAGTATCGAAGAGCGGCAGTGACGAGGGCAATGGGAAACGTCAGGTTCTGTTACCCACCGGCAAATTCTGGAGGAAACGCGCGGCCAGTGGCGCTTATTGGAATAGAGAGCAACAAAAACTCGACAGGTTGTACAATCCGATTCTCAACCTGCTAAATAACGTTACTGTAGAAGAGATGGTGGCCTACAACGCCAGTCTGCTGAATTCCTGCGATATGGATTCAACCATTCAGTCCGAAATAAAGGACTTTGAGAACTTGCCGGTCCGTTTTAAAGACTTCCTTTATTATTTAAGATGTAAGAACTATTCTCTGGTGTTGGATCAGCCAGAAAAGTGTAAAGATAAACCTTTCTTGCTGCTGGCCATCAAGTCCCTTACGCCACAGTTTGATAGGCGACAAGCCATACGGGAGTCTTGGGGCAAGGAACTGAAAGTTAACAACATGACTGTAGTCCGGGTGTTTCTCCTTGGAGACACTCCTCCGGAAGACGATAATCCCGATCTTTCCGGCCTAGTAAAATATGAAAGTGACAAGTATAATGACATCCTACTTTGGAATTACAAGGACACTTTCTTTAACCTAACCCTTAAAGAGGTACTCTTTCTGAAGTGGGTAAGCCATTCCTGTCCTGACGTCCAGTTCATCTTTAAAGGTGACGATGACGTCTTTGTGAACACCCATCAGATCCTGGATTACTTGAAGACGTTGTCTGCAGAAAAGGCCAAAGATTTGTTCATTGGGGATGTGATCAAGGATGCCGGACCCCATAGGGACAAAAAGCTGAAGTACTACATTCCTGAGAGCCTGTTTGAAGGTTCTTACCCACCCTACGCTGGGGGCGGAGGCTTCCTTTATTCAGGCAATCTTGCTTTAAGACTTTACAATGTAACGTCTAGAGTTCTCCTATATCCCATTGATGATGTATACACGGGAATGTGCCTTGAAAAGCTTGGGCTTGCTCCGGAGAAACACAAAGGGTTCAAAACGTTTGATATAGAGGAAAAACAGAAAAATAACATTTGTTCGTATTCCAATTTAATTTTGGTTCATCCTAGGAAACCCCAAGAAATGATTAAGATTTGGTCCAAGTTACAAGACTCTAGTTTAAACTGTTAAGACGGGAGTGCATGGTCTACGCCCTGCGGAAGGAGTTCTGATTTGCACTGCTTATATTGAGGACGTGTGCCGAGAGTCCACGTCTGGCCACTCTGAATGTTTCTGAAGACTTTGCGTACCCAGAAGGCTGTTAACCTATAGCTTTTGTTTTCATGTGTTTCCTTTTTTTTAAAGTTTTGTCAGACGTAGTCAGTCTTAGGTTTATGTCCTGTTTGAGTGGATTGTTTTTTTTTTTTAAACACGCAGTTTTTTTTTATTAAAATGCGTCTAGCATATTCCTTTATTTGGGATCACTCGGTTGTCCTATCCATACGTCGGGCTGATGAGTTTTGTGCACAGTTCATCTAGGAAGTATGGAAGTCGTTGCTGTAGTAAAATTGGTACCTGTGTCTTTATTAAAAGCGGCCCTTACGTGTAAAGCTTGGTCTTGCTAAATGTGTGAATTTGCTTACTGTGTGAAAGCTAGTGGCCGTTCAGAATCCCTTTTCTTCCTCTATTTGACGGCTTCTGCTGCTTTGAAAAACACATTGTCTGTTTCATTCTTTCTTATGATGCACCGTTTTATTTTTTTTTTTTTTTGTGGGGGCAGGGTACTTTTTGAAGCGCAATGCCCCTAACTTCCTTTCCCAAAAACTTGGAGGTTGATGATGCTGATATCTATTCTGCGATTTGTACAATCCTTAAAGGGGAACTATTAGCAGGTTAGACAGATCTAACCTGCTCACAGGGTGCCGAGGAGGATGATGTGTCTATTACCTTCCTCCTCAGCATCATTTCTGTGCTGTTAGCAGGTTAAGCCTCAGTCCGGAGCACCGTTAGGAGCATTGCTCTGCCCCCAGAGCACTGAACCAGCCCGCTCCTTCTAATGATAATCAATTGAGCAGGTGGGGGGAAGTTCTCCTAATGGTGCTCCAGACAGAGGATTACACTGCTAACAGCCCTGGAATGGTGCTGAGGAGGAAGGTAAGAGATATACCATCACCCCTCAGCTCCCTGTGCACTTTATGGAACTATTAGCAGGTTAAATTAGTCTAACCTGCTGATAGTTCCCCTTTAAGAGTCTATTTAGAGGTCATCATATCTACAACATTGACATGTGGAGGGATTTTTTAAAGGGATTAAAAACATGGCTGCTTTCTTCTAAAGACTATCACACCTGTCCTCACGTGTGTTATTACTGCTCTGCTCCATTCACTTGAATGGCTTTCCATAATGCACGCAAACTGTTTCTGGAAGGAGGCGGCCATGTTGTTGTAATCCTGCAGAACCCTTTTAACCATTTCTTCTGAGCTGCGTTGTTCTATCCTTGGAGAAGGGGGGGGTCCTTCTTGACTCCTTGTCTATCAATAGGACCATTTTTATGCAGCTGATCTCTCGTTTCATCATGGTTTAGCTAATGATATCTAGCAGGTTTGAATTTACTCTTGGCCATAATGTTCCCTCCATGTCTGCTCAATGCCTAGAAGCAGCACCACAAGTCTCTTTCAGAAAACCTCCCATTTATAAGCAAATAGCAAGTTGCGCTTTAATGTGAATATGCATGTTCTAAGTGGAGTTAGGCCTTACATGGTACAGGGGTGGGGGTGATGGGATTTCAGTTTGAAGTATGTATGTTGTCTACAAAAAGTGAAGGAAAAGGATTTTTACCGCCAGTCCGTTTCACTAGTGGCCTTTATAAGTATCCTTGGGAAGTGTTGCAACCTATCGATATAAACTGACCTGCCTGAGGTATAAGCTAGCGGGCAGGCGCTCCTTGCGTGACCATGTGATGTTGTGTCATTGTTAGGCCACCTATCTATTATTGCTGAGAATTTCCAGATACAGTATTTTACATATCGTGTTAGAGAGTAACACTGTCACACGCAGCATGATATTGCATCTACTGGGTGGTATTACCTCCGATCGCCTTCCCGTAGGGCTCCAAAGTTATATTATATACCCTTTATTAAGAGTTTCTACTATGCTGTGATAAGAACAACCATTGTACCGCTGTATCACGAATATTATATGCATATTATATCCGAGTGGTTCTTTACTACATGTTGGGGATAGTAATTTAATTGTTATATTTGTTTTTTGTTTTTAATAAAAGGTTAAAAGAACAGGCTTGTTCCTTTTAGGTATACGATATGTGTTCCTTATGCAACCAAGTAAGAAAAACTTCTATTTTAATAAGTTACTATGTACACAATGCATCACCATGGTTACAGACTACAAACCACCTGTGTAGTCTGATCCTGCAGTTATTCTCCTATCTTTCTGTCTTTTCCTCTGATCATATTTTTTGTATAGAAAGTACTGTATGGTTAAAGAGGGAATCGCTGCACACCATGCAGGGCTTGTTTTAGGCCGACACATAGGCTTGCATAAGAGTTGTAATCATGCGTTACATTTTTGTGCCACGGCATCTCGAATTTTCTAGAGTCCTCACTCAATGGAGATAACACCGTACACAGAACACTTGTCGTCTGATTCCCCACAGGTGCAGAAGTTGGGTGCCGCCCTAGGGAGTCTTGGGAAAACATGGATACAGCCATAGGCCATATCTGGGTTTCCTGGCAGCCATAGGGTGGCATCCAGCTTCTGCAGCCGTTGGGATCTATAACTGAGGGTTCGGATAACATTGCAAAACCTGAACAGTTCCGCCCAACATGAACCACTTGTTGGCCAGGAAGGGAGATGGAAAGGGATGAGTTTAGTCCATGGACCTCCATAGGTGTTGTATGCAAAAGATGGCAGATCACTGCTGTTGGGCTGCACTGCAGCAAAAAAAAAACACTGGTTGCAAAATTGTACACCGCCTTTAACTATCCTTGGCATAAATTGTTAGAAGCACTGACACTATTAAGATACAATAAAATGTCCCGTTAGATGAGATCTATTCCTCACTGTTTCCCAGCTAATGTCAGTGAAGCCTGGATGTGGCGGTTGCCTCTCCCCTGCACAGTGCAGCTTCCATCTCTCCCGCTGTGCTGGGATATGCTGAGCAGGTTCATTGAAGTGAATGTGTCTGGAAGCGGCGCTGTGCAGGTAGATGCTCTGAAGGAGCCGCAGCTATAATAAGGATCCATGGGAGTCCTGGAAGTCGTATCCTCACCAACCAACCATCTAAAATAGGGGGCTGTAAAAGGTGCGCTATAAAACGAAGATCTCCCTCCTGCTCCATAATTTACCATTTATAGAGAGCAACAAATGTCCTGGAGATGGATTGAGCTCATGGCTGTATTCTTGGTCTATGTTCCATATGATATATGTGTATATGGCCATACAGCCCTTGTCGCACCATACAGAGCTGTAGGTACCTCTTGTGCTGTCAGTTGATGGGTCCATTTAGCATTATACTACAGGCCAGTGCTTTCTAGTACCCCAGCCTATAAAACATGCCTTGTTAATGCATAATTCATCTGTATCGCTCAGACAAATGAATAGCATGGTCCTATATAACCCTTTAAATCCTGCTTTACAGACAGGCTAGGCGGTGATAGACATGTGCAATAATCCCATCCATATCATTCATTGTCTTAGGACTATAATAACAGAATTTTGGTGAAATGAGGCAAATCTATTTTTTTTATGCTTTTATATTTTTTTTCCCTCAATCTGTTAGTTTATTATCCAAAAGAAACACAAACCTCCTGTACTCTGTCCATATCCTCATCTGTTGTCTGATCTTTTAATGTATAAGCTATATATTATACTGTGTATGTATATTTATTAGTTTTTCTATTTTATCCATTTGCAAAAAGTCAGCCTATTGTTTTGATGTTTGATGATTGCACCTTTTGTCTGTAGCTTCCTTCCTCTCCTCCTCTCTTCCTTCCTTTCTCTCCTCCTCTTTTCCTTCCCTCCCCTTTTCCTTCCTTCCTTCCCTCCTTTCTTCATCCCCTCCTTCACTCCTATTTTCCCTCCTCCCTTCCTTCCTCTCCTCCTCTTTTCCTTCCCTCCCCTTTTCCTTCCTTCCTTCCTTCCTTCCTTCCTTCCTTCCTTCCTTCCTTCCTCTCTTCATCCCCTCCTTCACTCCTATTTTCCCTCCTCCCTTCCTTCCTCTCCTCCTGTTTTCCTTCCTTCCTCTCCTCCTCTTTTCCTTCCTTCACTCCTATTTTCCCTCCTCCCTTCCTTCCCTTCTTCCCTACTCTCTTCTTTCCCTCCTCCCTTCCTTCCTTCCTTCCTTTCCTCCTCCCTTCCTTCCTTCCTTCCTTTCCTCCTCCCTTACTTCCTTCCTTTCCTCCTCCCTTACTTCCTTCCCTTCCTCCTCCCTTACTTCCTTCCCTTCCTCCTCCCTTACTTCCTTCCCTTCCTCCTCCCTTACTTCCTTTCCTCCTCCCTTACTTCCCTCCATCCCTACTCTTCTCTCCTTTCTGTTTTTTCCCTTTCCTTCTTTGTATGCCTCCTTTTTTTTATTAGAACTACTGAGCTGATGAGTATATATTTGTTTCTGTGGTTTTGCAGTTTGTATCTTTTTCTATTTGATCTACTGTCCCTATTTTTCTATTTCTTTGCACATTCTTAGAGGTTTTATAATGAAGAATACGTTACAGACACTTGAAGGATTTGGGGTTCATCCCGCAGCTTCTGTCTCCCAAAGATTATTAAAAGAAAGTTTCAAACCTTGACTCCCGTTGTCTTTTTAGCGTTTCTGCTTTTATTTGTTTAAGTCTACGAAGCCAGAACTGTTCCTTTTTATGATTTGTGTATATTACATAGATTTGTACCCAATGTTTTAATATTTAGAAAGCACGGCTTTTCGATGGGCTGTAAACTAAGTTGGAATCTAGTTAATAAATTACTATTGTCACCGAGACAAAACTTTGTGCTTGTAATTTAATATTTGTCGGGTGAAAGGAATGACTGATTTCAAGTGCTGATGTGTGTTTGGGTTTCATTGCGATCTTATTACATACTAATGTGGTCAAGTAAAATATAGACGCTTCCTTAAAGGAGAAGTCCAGCGAAAATTTTGATTAAAGTACTGAATTGCCCCCAAATTTATACAAATCCCCAATATACACTTCTTTCGGGAAATGCACATAAAGTGATTTCTTTCCCTGCACTTACTACTGCATCAGAGCTTAAAGGGGTTATCCAGCGCTACAAAAACATGGTCACTTTTCCCCTACTGTTGTCTCCAGTTTTGGTGGGGTTTTGAAACTCCATTCCATTGAAATAAATGGAGCTTAATTGCAAACTGCACATGAACTGGAGACAACAGTAGGGGGAAAAGTGGCCATGTTTTTGTAGCGCTGGATAACCCCTTTAACTTCCTGGATAACATGGTGATGTCATGACCTGACTCCCAGAGCTGTGACTGCTGGAGAGGATGATGGCAGGGAGACACTGAGGGACACGGCACTGGAGGGTCACTGAGCATCCCTCTGCCATCATCCTCTCCAGCAGCCACAGCACCCACAGCCCTGGGAGTCGGGTCGTGACATCACCATGTTATCCAGGAAGTGACATCACTGTTATCCAGGAAGTGACATCACCATGTTATCCAGGAAGTTAAGCCTTGATGCAGTAGTAAGTGCAGGGTAAAAAGCACTTTATAAGTATTTCCTGTAATAAGTGTATATTGGGGATTTGTATGACTTTTGGGGGCAATACAATACTTTAATAAAAACTTTTGCTGGACTTCTCCTTTTTAAAGGGTTATCAGCCTGTATACAGGATAGACATGAATATAAGATCGGCTGCTGTCAGGTCTCCGGCAATCTACTTTTTGAAGAAGCCACGACGGTTTCACAAGTGCCACAGCCCCTCCAGTGTTCGCCAGCATTTGTACCTGCATAGGTATAGCGACCCTGAAGGGTAGTGGAACTTTCAATAACTGGCTTACTGTCTTTTGCTGTTTATTGGGGTGTCTACCGGGTTGTTCTTTATGATGCAACCTCTCGGTCTTTGAGCATGCTCTATATACAAATGGTTCATAAATATACAGTTGTTCACAGCTGCTTCTCATCCATTGGTAACATTTCCCTTCCATAGTTTCCGAATGAGTAAGGTAAATCAGACCTGGCAGTCCCTACTTCATACCCTTGTATACCTGTTACTTAGTAACACTCTCTGGTTCCCTGGTAACTATCAACCTTTTGGGGTCTAGAAAGGTGAATTTCTTTAACTCCTATGATGTATATTATTGCTGTATAGATGGTAATTATGGTGGCGTGTCCGTACAATTTACTTGCATACATCTTTCTGAAGTTGCGTAAGAATGGTTAATGATCCCCTCAGAGACCATTATCCGTTGTTGCAGATGTAGCTCTCCAATTTAGAGACTAAGTTATCCTCCCTGGAATAATGGCGCTCCTTAGGGAGAGCCAAATGAATGGGAGTACAATTTCAAATGTTCCTTGGGAAAGTATGAAGTCACCCTCCTCCGAAAAGAAGTAAACTCCCTCCGAATTGCCATGTCCATGGTTACTGGCGAAGCAGTCCTAGACCAGCGTCATTGACTCTTCTCAACCGAAGGAAAAATCTTGGGTATGATAAATGTAAAAACATGTTCTTCACGCTATGTAAGTACTGGGGTGTAAACCGACCAGTCATAATTCTAAAGCCACTGACCTAATATTATGTAGGATCTCCTCATGTTGCCATAGGTAATACAAGACCTCTGAAGGTGTCCTGCAACATTGTGAGGTGGGGAGGGGTCTACTGTGACCGTCCTTGGTCTGATAGATGTGTGATTTGGGCAAAAGTCAATACCAAGAACTCTTGTCATGTTTTTTCTGGAACAATTTCCACAGTGGGACATGGAAATGATTCTGGAGAAGTCACTCGGAATTCTATTGATGAAGAGATTATGGGTTCTGTAACAATGTTTAGGGGAAGGATTTTTGGCAAAGTACCACTCACCTGATACCAGGACCGAGGTTTTCCAGCAGAGCATCACACAGCATATGCCATATTGCCTTTTCAAAGTGCGTCCTGTTGCTCTTTTTAAGGCAAGTGACAACTACGCGTCCAGCCGCCTATGTGGTTTATAAGAATCTATCGGGGCAGGCTGAAACCCGCAGTTATGGTGCTCACACTTGTCGCAAATATCAACTTGTGCCTTTTACATCCCATCCCTCAATATGTGCCATTGTCACAGGATTATCAATGGTTAGGTCAGGTGGGGTTTGCAATTAAGCTCCATTCACGTTAATGGAACTTAGCTACAAAATCTACAACCAAACCGGAGACTAGTGGTGCTGTCTGTGGAAGAAAGTGGCCATGTTTTTGTAGCATTAGATAACCCATTAGTGGTTTAAATATTGCCCATTATCAGTGAACGGAGAATGCAAATCAATATGCAAACCTCATCTATGTTTCTGTATGGAATCTGTGGAAAAGGATGTGATATAGACCACTCTCCCAGATGCCACTTTTTTGCTTTGGTTTGTATTCTCAGGCCCATTGTTCTTGGCTGATTTCACTGCTATGATTTTTTTTATAACTTACATGAGATGCAATAAAAGGTTGGAGAGTCCTCTGGTCAGACTCTGATGGCCAACATATAAAAAATGAACATAAAACATGACAAAAGCACCAGTTTTATTAATGTGCCTGTGTGCGATGGCATCTTCCAATAGATAGGGGTAGATAGAAAGTTCCAGCCCATCAGTAGAATGATTTGCATGGAGCTGTTGTTGCCCTAGGAATGGGGTCAGAAGCTTGCTGCTCAGCCCATGTTCAGCACTATTCACATTTAACACTGTGTGTATGGTGGAGGATGGAGGATAGTATTCTGCCTGGTTTCCTTTCTGCTTCCATCATGGATCTCGTATCTTCCTGATATGTTGGGTTTTTATTATTCCACCTTTCTGTAACCTCCAGCGATCTCCATTGATTTATCCCCAGCATTGTATTACACACAGTTACATATCCATTTGTTTAGTAGGATGTAACTGTTTGGTTTCTGCATTTATTGCTTTACTTTTTTTTTTGTACATTTTTCTCTCCAGATTACATTGTCAGAACGTTTACCCAGCTACTTGTCTATTCCTGCCCAGACATTAATCCTAATAAAAGACAAAAAAGTTTAAGCAAAAGAAGGAAACTAAAGCACCAGATACTATATCTACCGTGGGTGAAGTTCCTAACCACATAAGTGTCACTGTTGTTGCTATTTCAATGCACTTACAGGGTTGGAAGGGGGAGTTAGGTCTCCATATTGGGTTCAGCAAGTTCCCCCCAATACATAAGTAGGTCCCTCCTGTATGTAAGAAGGTTTCCCATTAGCTTGGTGGTCCCTGTAGACAATATCCCCCATTAGGTAGGTGGTCCCTGTAGACAATATCCCCCATTAGGTAGGTGGTCCCTGTAGACAATATCCCCCATTATGTAGGTGGTCCCTGTAGACAATATCCCCCATTACGTAGGTGGTCCCTGTAGACAATATCCCCCATTCAGGGGCATAGCTAGGGGTTCAGCCTGGGGGTGGGGGGTGAGTGAGTCTCAGTGGGCCCCAACCCATTATGTTACCCATAGGGAACCTCAGTAGATAACAATGCTTTCCACATAATAAAGGGTATTTTCTACTACATTATTTATAGTGAATAGGAACTGAGAACAGTGTAAAAGACTTTCTACATTTCACATATATAACCATGTAAAAATTAAAGGGGTTATCCAGCATTAGAAAAACATGGTTGCCTTTTTCCAGAAATAGCGCCACTCTTCTCCAGCGTTTGGATGTGGTAGTGCAGCTAAGTTCCACTAAAAGAGAACGGAGCCAAATTGTAATACCACATACAACATAGGGGCAGCTACGGGACTGTTTTAGTTTTCTATCTAGCCATCCATCCATCTACACCATAACTGATGGCCTAGCATGGGGCACATACACTAGCTAAAGGCTACAGCAAATTTCAGGATGTATATGTATAAAAATAATAATACACATATTGGGGGAGATTTATCAACCATGGTGTAAAGTGAAACTGGCTCAGTCGCCCCCGGCAACCAATCAGATCCCACCTCTCATTCCTCACAGACTCTTTGGAAAATGAAAGGTGGAATCTGATTGGTTGCTAGGGGCAACTGAGCCAGTTTCACTTTACCCCATATTTGATAAATCTCCCCCATTATATATATTTTCCAAGTAATACCTCAACACCATGACTACGGCCATCATCACAACATAATTACACTACTGCCCCCATTAGGTAGCAGCAGATTGTTTCCCCTATTAGGAAATTCCTCCCAAAATCCAATTTAAAAAAACCCTCTGGGCTCTAGCAGTGTCTTCTGTTTCTTCTGTGCACAACAAGTGACATCATTGTGTGCACCAGGGCACAGAAGAAACATGTCCTTGCCCTCTAGTAGCTGCAGGTGGGCTACAAGCCTGATTATCAGAGCAGGGAGCTAATGGCTCTTTGCTCTGTCAAACCTTTTGAATGAGTGTAGTTTTTAACTGTAAGCACAGATTCTATATATATATGGTACAAACACACAGCTAGAAGCAATTCTGCCATTCTGCCCTCCCCCAAGGATCTGGCTGCCCCCCCCCCCCATGGGGTAGGATGGGCCCGGTCTGAAGGAGGAGGAGGAGGAGGGATTGCATGTTGTGAACTCCTTATCCCGTCAGTTTTATTAACATCCGGTGTAACCTCCTCTGGTGTCTTCCGGCCCTCTACTTGCTGAGTAAACATTCTCTCCTCATAGGCGATGAATACAGTGCGCAGAAAGGATTCAGCAAATGTTGATTCATTACACTACGCTTTAAAATGGTAAAACTGTAAAAGCTTGTTTGTTTTGCCGGTAATAACTCTGCAAATAGGATAATAAGTAACAGGAAGGTTAAAGTGATCTGCAACTGATGGCAGCGAATAGGGACCAATATCTAGGCAGACACCAGATGACTATAAAAAAGTGAAAACCCCTTCAGGCTATGTTCACACAGGATTTTACAACCAAAACCAGGAGTGGATTGAAAACACAGATAGGCTATGCTCACACACTGCTGAAAGTATTAGATGGCCGTCACGTCATGGTAAAATATTGTTATTTAGAAACAACGGCCGTTATCTGCCATTAAATCACGGCCATCCACTAAATTTCAGCAGTGAGTGAACATAGCCTTTCTGTGTTTTTAATCCACTCCTGGTTTTGGCTGTAAAATACTGAGCAAAAATACTGTGTGTGAACATAGCCTGAAACTCTGGAAATTTCACTATTAGCTCAGATCTGCTTGTGTGATTCATTTGTTCCAGAAGCCGAAGTTCCCCGCACAGCCGCGTCCGTGTCTTCTATAAACACGTCACTGTCCTGAGTGCACGGTCCAGAGTTTATAGTAAAACAAGAGGCCGGCGTGTTATGTGTTCATGTAACAAAATCCGCAAAATCAGCAATAATACAGTGTGACGGTGAAAAACACAAACCTCCTGCAGTCTATGAACGATACATAAAGACGGTCGGGGACAGTTGTGTAAACATAAAACATGGCTGCTTCCTTCCAGAAACAGCGCCCCTCCTGGCCTTAGGCTGGGTGCAGGTTTTGCAGCTGTAATACCACACACAACCTGTAGACAGGGGTGGCGCTGTTTGTGATGAAAGTAGCCGTGGTTTTTGTAATCCTGGATAATCCCCTTTAACCTCCAGTTCTTTATATCTGGGCTGTGATTTCATTTGTCTGCACCAGGCGGCCATTTTATCAGAGACACGGCCCAGTAGTGTCGGCCCTCAGAACCCCAGCAGTTCATCATTGAGACCATTGGGTGCAGGAATATCGGCCTCTCCTCGCTGCTGAACATTAGATGGAGTTACTTCTATGCTGTGACCAGCCTAATGTACGTCATCCCACAGATACTCTCTAGGAATACCATCTGGGCACAGAGAAGGTCGTTGTCATGTTCCTGAAGCCAGTCGCTGACTATAAGCCATGGTGCATCCTTCTGCCACCATAAAGGGACGACCTTAGTCACAATACTTGAAAAAGCATGGCAGGTATCAGAGGACCCAGGGCATGCCAAGAAAACATTCCCCACACCAATATGCCACCTCTGCCAGCCTGATCTCATCCTCACATGGGGCCTGTGCTTCCATCCACATGGCACCGTCTGATCAGAGTGACACAGTTCCTGCTCCTTTCCCCATCGGAGTGGCACTCGGTTTGGTCGTCTGCTCTGATAGTTCTCTCATGCTGAGGAGTACAGGTTGTGCACTAGGACATGTTAGTCGGGCTTACTCCTCTGGCATTTTCCTTAAAGGGGTTATCCAGCGCTACAAAAACATGGCTGCTTTTCACCCTCTCTTGTCTCCGAAAACTACATGCAGTCCCATTGTCTTCTCTGTAAGGAAGTGGTGAACGCTGTAAGAACCTCAGCACGTGGGAAAGTCCCTTCTGCTTTTTGTACTTTGATATTAAACTGAATAGATATAAATAGCCGATGATAAGGAAACACTCCGACTCTACAGTAAAACACGTGTTAGCTTGGCTGTAAGGTCGCTCTGAGATCCCGCACTGACAATTCACTAGGCCTGAAATCTCAAATGAAAATCGTCTCTTAAAGGGCTTGTCTGGTAGAAAACAGTTGGTATCCACAGCGCCCACAGAAGGGGTTGGCTCTGTTACCTGTGTAGGGGTGGAAAGTCTGTTCCTATGAATATATACACAAGGTAGACCACTGCTTTTAGAGCAGAGTGGTGGTTGGTAACCGAGACAACGAGCTGTCAGCAAGGGAAGGGGAAGAGCAGCATCATAAAAAGGAGACAAGCCTGCTAAATGATTGTATGTGCAAAAAATCTGTAAGATAGAGAGATATAAGATATAAGACATAGAGATGTTAGATATAGAGAGATATAAGATATAGAGATGTTAGATATAGAGATATATAAGATATATAAGATATAGAGATGTAAGATAGAGAGATATAAAATAAGATATAAAGATGTTAGATATAGAGATATATAAGATATAGAGATGTTATATATAGAGATATACAGTATAAGATATAGAGATGTAAGCATTACATACATTACATCCCTGGCTGGGGAGAGACATGCAGAGAGACATGCAGCTGCTGCAGGAGCCGTCACCGGGGATAGGAGACTTCCTTATAATAAAACATATTAACAAGTAACGTAATCCTATGCAAACAACATAAAAAGGGACTAAGAGAAACATTTTTATTGCTCTGTATAATATCTATATTGAACAGGTTTTGTTCTCTTTTTTTCTGCTTAACGTCTCTTCCTTAAAGGGGTTGTCCAGCAAAAATCTTTTTCTTTCAAATCAGCTGATGCCCACCATGCGGCTATATAGAGTGACAGGGTGAGTATGAGTGCAGACGCCCACCATCCATCTTCATAGAGTAATAGGGGTGAGTATGAGTGCAGACGCCCACCATGCGGCTATATAGAGTAATAGGGGTGAGTATGAGTGCAGACGCCCACCATCCATCTATATAGAGTAATAGGGGTGAGTATGAGTGCAGACGCCCACCATTACAAAAATGTAAGGTAGCGCACTTAAAGGGGACCAGTCACTCGGCAGAGCAGGGCCAAACCCACCCTTCCCCCCAATAGAGAAATCTAGCAGCTGGGCTGCACAAACGATCTTTGTATTGTTTGTTTGTTTGTGCAGCCATGGAAACAGGCCCTCCGCACATCTTACACCGCCCTCCGCACATCTTACACCACCCTCCGCACATCTTACACCGCGCTCCGCACATCTTACACCGCGCTCCGCACATCTTACACCACCCTCCGCACATCTTACACCGCCCTCCACACATCTTACACCGCGCTCCGCACATCTTACACCGCCCTCCGCACATCTTACACCGCCCTCCGCACATCTTACACCGCGCTCCGCACATCTTACACCGCGCTCCGCACATCTTACACCGCGCTCCGCACATCTTACACCGCTCTCCGCACATCTTACACCGCCCTCCGCACATCTTACACCGCCCTCCGCACATCTTACACCGCGCTCCGCACATCTTACACCGCGCTCCCCACATCCTACACCGCATTACGCACATCTTACACCGCACTCCGCACATCTTACACCGCACTCCGCACATCTTACACCGCCCTCCCCACATCTTACACCGCACTCCGCACATCTTACACCGCACTCCGCACATCTTACACCGCGCTCCGCACATCTTACACCGCGCTCCGCACATCTTACACCGCGCTCCGCACATCTTACACCGCGCTCCGCACATCTTACACCGCCCTCCGCACATCTTACACCGCGCTCCGCACATCTTACACCGCGCTCCGCACATCTTACACCGCGCTCCGCACATCTTACACCGCTCTCCGCACATCTTACACCGCCCTCCGCACATCTTACACCGCGCTCCGCACATCTCACACCGCGCTCCGCACATCTCACACCGCGCTCCGCACATCTCACACCATGCTCCGCACATCTTACACCGCGCTCCGCACATCTCACACCGCGCTCCGCACATCTCACACCGCACTCCGCACATCTTACACCGCGCTCCGCACATCTTACACCGCGCTCCGCACATCTTACACCGCCCTCCGCACATCTTTTATCATTCACTGTATAAATATTTCTTGCTGATTCATTCTTATAGCTGATAAATAATTCAGTCCATGCAGGAGTCACATAGAGGCGACATATGGGGATCAGATTTATTACCAACGGAAGTCTAACATCAACAAATAGTGGGACATATGGGAGCGGCTGATAGCGGAAGCTTCTGCGCATAAGTCAGAGAAATCCTGGTCCTCAGCAGGGGGGGGGGCTGTTGATTTTAATGGGCGGGATGTAATGCATCATTTTTCCTATTGGGGCGCTGTAGGGGACTTGTGTCCTTGCTTCACCACAGAAACTTGTGATAGGCTTATTGTTGGGGGACCCCTATAATAATTTGAGGTTGTCCACATCCCCCTGTAATTGTTTACCACTATCCGTATATAGCTGATCCAATGGTAGGGAGGACTGAGCCCCCTGAGGCCGATATCCGTAACCTGCCAGTGGTATCAGTTTTTACATTTGGACCAATACTCCTAAGGGGAGTCATACACGTTCAATATGTTGGCCGAAAAAACGACCAATGACAGCTGTATCTCCCATTCCGCATCATTGGGAACATATGGCTCATGGAGAGATGAGGTGTAGTCATTTGATTATCTCCCTGAGAACTAAAGTGTCCAACATGCCGGATTGTTCTCTAACACAATATCATGTAGGGAGCAGGAGAGGTTTTCTATGGGCATTTGCTACTGCTCTGGACAGTTCCTGACATGGACAGAGGTGGCAGCAGAGAGCACTGTGTCAGACTGGAGAGAATACACCACTTCCTGCAGGACATACAGCAGCTGATAAGTACTGGAAGACTGGAGATTTTCTTTTTTATAGAAGTAAATTACAGATCTCTGGCACTAATTTTGTGTGAACTATCCCTTTAAGACCCTGACAAATTGTGACAAGTCTCAGAGCCATATCATGAGTGAGCTCCTACATAGAGCATATAGAGCTGCAATATTCAGCAGCCTAAGGAGACAAAGAGACTTTGCATTTCTAGAAGTTGAACTGATTCCGTCAGCTTTCTCCCACGTCCGGACCTATAACCTCACGGTGATCTAATCCAGCGCCGTCTTATCTGTGACAAGCGTCCTCGTGTTACTGCCGTCTACTATTACTCTCCCTGATGCTTCTTATCGTCACTTCACAATTCCAATGTACAGTGGTACCTCAGTTTAAGAGTAACTTGGATTAAGAGCGTTTTGGTTTAAGAGCTCACAGTTTTTCAAAATTGTGACTCGGCGAAAGAGCATTGCTTTGGTATAAGAGCTCCCTGTACTGGGTGGGAGCCCGACTGAAGGAGGGGTATGGTCTGCATAGCGGGTCTACAGCCCTGTACTCTGACCCAGGAAGTCTCCCTCACCTTCCAAATCATAGCAGATCCACTTCAGGCTGAGGCTTACATCAGGGGACAGGACTGTGGAGGTAATCTCTCCATAGCTGTAACCCCTCTCTCCCTGGACAGGGAGTGCCCAATTTATGTGCCCACATCTGTCCTGCTCATTCCTTCATGCTCTCTGCAGTCTCTGTCAGCCCTTGTGTTTCCCATCCTCTCCATTCCTGCTATAATGTGCCTACACTTACACTCAGCTATACACACTGCTGCTATAATGTGTCTGCATTCACACTCAGCTATACACACTGCTGCTATAGTGTGCCTGCACTTACACTCAGCCATTCACACTGCTGTATAGAGAAGTTTCTGTCACTGTCCTCCTGCACAGCTCTGTGATTCTCACTTCCTGATTGGTCCATGCTGAACACACACCCTTCCCCATTGCTGTCATGTGACCACACAGACCTCTGACAAACTGATGTTGTATTTTGAGGTTTATCCACATACTATACATTATACACCACATGCTGATTGCTATACTGTACAGTTACTTATATATCACATATCCAGCTGCTGTGTTATCAGGGTTATACAGTTACTATACATTATATACCACATGCTGCTATACTGTACAGTAACTTATATATCACATATCCAGCTGCTGTGTTATCAGGGTTATACAGTTACTATACATTATACACCACATGCTGCTATACTGTACAGTAACTTATATATCACATATCCAGCTGCTGTGTTATCAGGGTTATACAGTTACTATACATTATATACCACATGCTGCTATACTGTACAGTAACTTATATATCACATATCCAGCTGCTGCTGTGTTATCAGGGTTATACAGTTACTATACATTATACACCACATGCTGCTATACTGTACAGTAACTTATATATCACATATCCAGCTGCTGTGTTATCAGGGTTATACAGTTACTATACATTATGCACCACATGCTGATTGCTATACTGTACAGTAACTTATATATCACATATCCAGCTGCTGTGTTATCAGGGTTATACAGTTACTATACATTATGCACCACATGCTGATTGCTATACTGTATAGTAACTTATATATCACATATCCAGCTGCTTTGTTATCAGGGTTATACAGTTACTATACATTATACACCACATGCTGCTATACTGTACAGTAAATTATATATCACATATCCTGCTGCTGTGTTATAAGGGTTATACAGTTACTATACATTATACACCACATGCTGCTATACTGTACAGTAACTTATATATCACATATCCTGCTGCTGTGTTATAAGGGTTATACAGTTACTATACATTATACACCACATGCTGCTATACTGTACAGTAACTTATATATCACATATCCAGCTGCAGTGTTATCAGGGTTATACAGTTACTATACATTATACACCACATGCTGCTATACTGTACAGTAACTTATATATCACATATCCTGCTGCTGTGTTATAAGGGTTATACAGTTACTATACATTATATACCACATGCTGCTATACTGTACAGTAACTTATATATCACATATCCAGCTGCTGTGTTATCAGGGTTATACAGTTACTATATATTATGCACCACATGCTGCTATACTGTACAGTAACTTATCACATATCCAGCTGCTGCTGTGTTATCAGGGTTATACAGTTACTATACATTATATACCACATGCTGATTGCTATACTGTACAGGAACTTATATATCACATATCCAGCTGCTGCTGTGTTATCAGGGTTATACAGTTACTATACATTATACACCACATGCTGCTATACTGTACAGTAACTTATATATCACATATCCAGCTGCTGTGTTATCAGGGTTATACAGTTACTATATATTATACACCACATGCTGCTATACTGTACTGTAACTTATCACATATCCAGTTGCTGCTGTGTTATCAGGGTTATACAGTTACTAGACATTATATACCACATGCTGCTATACTGTACAGTAACTTATATATCACATATCCTGCTGCTGTGTTATCAGGGTTATATAGTTACTATACATTATATACCACATGCTGCTATACTATACAGTAACTTATATATCACATATCCAGCTGCTGTGTTATCAGGGTTATACAGTTACTATACATTATGCACCACATGCTGATTGCTATACTGTACAGTAACTTATATATCACATATCCAGCTGCTGTGTTATCAGGGTTATACAGTTACTATACATTATATACCACATGCTGCTATACTGTACAGTAACTTATATATCACATATCCAGCTGCTGTGTTATCAGGGTTATACAGTTACTATACATTATACACCACATGCTGCTATACTGTACAGTAACTTATATATAACATATCCAGCTGCTGTGTTATCAGGGTTATACAGTTACTATACATTATACACCACATGCTGCTATATTGTACATTAACTTATATATCACTTATCCAGCTGCTGCTGTGTTATCAGGGTTATACAGTTACTATACATTATATACCACATGCTGATTGCTATACTGTACAGTAACTTATATATCACATATCCTGCTGCTGTGTTATCAGGGTTATACAGTTACTATACATTATACACCACATGCTGATTGCTATACTGTACAGTAACTTATATATCACATATCCAGCTGTTTCTGATTGTTTGTTTTATTTGTTTTACATGTTTACATTCAGAATTTAAAAAATCATACTTTGGGGTGTGAAACCAATTGCCTGCATTTCAGTGATTTCTTATGGGGAAATTTGCTTTGGTGTAAGAGTGGATTTGGATTACAAGCGCCGTCCCGGGACGGATTATGCTCCAAACCAAGCCACCACTGAACTCGTATAGCAGCAAATAAATCAAATATATAAAGCTATTTTTTTCTACACAGAAATCTGTTTGATCAAATGATTAGGTGGTCGAGACCCTTAAAGTAGCCGAACTGCCTTTCCCTATGTACAGAGTCAGTGGTTGCCCGGGACCCTGCAGACATAGACAGCGGAAGGCTCATGTGCCCCTACAGCCTGATAGTTGTGGGGGGGAAATCCAAAATGTGGCAAAATATAATAGTGTACTGCCATGTATGAATACTACATAAGGGTGCGTGCACACTACAGAATTCACACGTATGACCCGCAGCGGATTCCGGCGCTCGTACCCACACGCAGCGGCGCGCACCTTCGCCCGTGCCATAGACACTATTCTATGCACGGGCAGATTCCGCATTCCGCCGAAAGAAGTGACACGTCATACGCGGGAATTCCGTAGTGTGCACGCACCCTTATACTTACAATACTGTGTCACGCCCCCAGCTGTCACACTACGTCCTTCACGCCCTCACAATTGGCTCAAACAGTTTACGTTATTTAAGGGAAAATCTGGATTTTTGTTCCTGTGCGAAATGTGAAGCAAAAGGTCAATAATGATTGGATATTTCCCCGATGAGAGTCGCCCATACACATTCCTCAAGGTGCTCAGACCTCTGAAGGGCCCTTTAAATTCCACTTCTGAGACTTCAGCGTCATTTCTATAGTTCATCTTCATAGCGAAACTCTGCAGATTACTCAGTGCTTAGATGAAGGTATTGGTCAGAGAATCTTCTAGAAAAGATTTCCTGTGATCAATTCCCATAAATGGGGCGTTCTCCTTTCTTAAAGGGGTAATCCGGCGAAAGTCTCTTTCTTTCAAATCAACTGATTTCAGAAAGTTGACAGCATCTAGGCAGATATTGAATATACAAAGGCTGGTTTATTGTGGGTCATGGAAGGGAAGGTTCTCCGAGCCCCATAGGTCTGGGTCCCAGAGACCAGACTCCCATCTTTGATATTTTTTAACCATACTGTAGATGTCTCATAATATCAGCAAGAATATATGAAACAGGCTGAGGATCAATAGCAACTGTGGCATCTAGGTGGTTAAATCCCAGGCAGAGGTTCCTTCCCTCTCTGCAATGGAAGCAGATGAGATAACAGCCAGTTGCCTTGTGAAGGTTCCCAAGAGCTACCAATAGAGTGGTCAGTCCCTGAGAGAGCTTAAAATATTACATAAAAAAGGGAAAAAAACATAAAAAACACAAGAATAAAAAATGTAAAAATGAATCTTTAAAAATATTAAAAGATGATTTAAAAAATCATCTATCACTAAAAAATACAGCTCCTCCCACAAAAAACAAGCTCCCATAAATCTCCGCAGAGAGAAAAAGGGAAAGAAAGGGGCGGAAAGTTGTGAAAATAACAATAAAAATAACACAATGTTGGGTCAACACCTGTAAAGTAAACACCATCAAACACATCCACCACACAATGGTGGAGCGGCTGGTTTTTCCACTTCACCCACTGAGTTTTTTCCCTTGTTTTGCAGCATTCTGTCCCACAAATACTAAACCCTCTGCTGGAAGAGAAGCCGGCTGTGTGCGGGGAGGGCTCCACATATAGGAAGAGATCGATATGTATTTTATTATATAAACAATATATAAATATAATTGAACGGAATGATTGTCTTGAAACTGAACCAAACACTAAGTTTACTTTGTGAAAAAATGCATTAATTTTATTTTTTAAACAAATGGTACAGGAAGTGTTTGGGCTTGCGCCTTTATCAATTGATTGGTGCAAGCCGAAACGCGTCCTGTACCATTTGTTTTTCATCTTTGAAGATGCAATAAAACACTACAAGCATAGCTGATTGGTGAGTGCTGAGAAGTTTATTACTAGACAACAGTATGGTGACAACTACAGAACTGCAGGCAAATAATAAGACAGGGGCCGGGGCCCCTGGGCCCACAAACCCGACGCACAAGATAAATGCGTAGCAGCTGCTTCTTCTGTCCTGTGTCTGTACCTTTTTTATGTTGTGCGTCACTGACCCATAAATGTCCGGGTGTTTTATTTCCTATGTACTAATGAAGCAATCTATATCTACCTAAGAACCCATTTTTCTTGGTCTTTTCCCTTATGACAATACATGTGTAACACCTAAAATAATAAATAGTGTCCTACATGGTAGCCTCTCCCCTGCTGGGATCTCCCGCTCTTCTACATACTTACCTCCCTGGTCCTGGGCAGGCTGTAAGCAGTGTCCCCTGCAGCGGAAGGAGGCATCCTGGAGAGGAGTCCCCAAGTCCTGGGCAGGTCGGCAGCTGTATGCCCCCCACAGGTGCGGCCGCTGACATACGGAGCACCAGAGGTTGTGTGGTGGCCTTCTGAAGAGTAGTCCCCCAACCCTGTGCAGGCTGACAGCAGTGTCCCCGGCAGCAATGAGAGGCAGGTGCGGTGGCTGACATATGGAGAGTGACAGCGGGTGCCTGTGTAGCTGACAGCCGGCCTGGGGCCGGAGGCTATGTTGTGTTGGCCTGTAGAGGTGTCCTGCCTCTCCCTGCCGCGGCAGCTCCTGATGGTAGTTACATCCCAGGCAGGAGCCGCAGTCAAGCTGCCCACAGACCGATAATGTGGGTGGCCCACCGGGCATTTGCCCGGTCCGCCAGATAGTCAGTCCAAGCCTGGTAGTTACCCAGTGTCCCACTGTTATGGCCCCTGTATTGAGCAGGAGGTCTGCTTTGCCTGAGGGTCTGATTATCCCAATTGACTTCAGTAGAGAGCAGAATGAAGGATGTTTAAAGGTCCCCATACACCTTAGACTTTGGTCAATACACGGTGTACAGGGGCTTTCCTCAGCACCGACCCCTTTGTTTTGGAGGAGATAAGCTGCAGTGAGAGCGGTCTGCCTACCTGTAGGGAACATAGGGATGCTCAGCTCAGCCAGCCCAGAAGGTTCTGGTGTATGAGCTCTTGGTATTATTGATTTGAATATAATATTCGACCATTAGGAAGACAGAAAGTACAGAAAGATCTTCAGGGCAACATTTACCTGTAAACACCGGAACGTCTGAACAATGTGTTCTGGAAAGATGAGACAGTGATTTCACAACAGTACCAGAAAGTAAGGAAAACCAAAGATACCATCACAGCACAGGAGCCTGACACCTACAGAAGGTTAGGGGGGGAATCGTATGGTCTGGGTCAGAGAACGGCCATATAGTCCGATGGGAAATCATCAGTGTATCAGAAGGATCTGGAGGGGAGCGGGAGACCATGGGATGGAAAAGGCAGACCCTCTAGTATTAGTAATCTACCATAGATTCTTGGTGAATCAATCCCATGGATATACTGTGGCCCCCACTATGATAACCATATACCTATACAATAGGACAGGGGTCCTCAACTGGCGGACCGGGGTCCGAGGCCAGCTGTCTGGACCCCGGCTGCAGCTCAGTATACGTGTATACTGAGCTGCACTGCTCCCCTCTGCACAGTAACTATGAGCGCTCGTAAAATGCGCTCATAGTTACCCTGCAGCAGCATTGACAGAGAGGGACCTATCGGCTCCCTCCCTGTCAGTCACCCTTCACTGGCCGCAGCCGTCACAAGAGAACGCTCTCTGCCTCTGGTGCAAGGGGACAAGGGGAAAGCGGCCTCTTGTGACTGCTGCAGTGCGGAGGGAGCACAGGGGGGTCTCTATGCAAACAGGGGGAGCACACAGGGGGTCTCTATACAAATAGGGGGAGCACACAGGGGGGTCTCTATGCAAACAGGGGGAGCACAGGGGGGTCTCTATGCAAACAGGGGGAGCTCACAGGGGATCTCTATACAAACAGGGGGAGCACACAGGGGGTCTCTATACAAACAGGGGGATCTCACGGGGGGTCTCTATACAAACAGGGGGATCTCACGGGGGTCTCTATGCAAACAGGGGGAGCACACAGGGGGTCTCTATACAAACAGGGGGAGCACACAGGGGGTCTCTATACAAACAGAGGGAGCACAGGGGGGTCTCTATGCAAACAGGGGGAGCACACAGGGGGATCTCTATACAAACAAGGGGAGCACACAGGGGGTCTCTATACAAACAGGGGGAGCACACAGGGGGTCTCTATACAAACAGGGGGAGCACACAGGGGGGTCTCTATGCAAACAGGGGGAGCACACAGGGGGTCTCTATACAAACAGGGGGAGCACACAGGGGGTCTCTATACAAACAGGGGGAGCACACAGGGGGTCTCTATACAAACAGGGGGAGCACACAGGGGGTCTCTATACAAACAGGGGGAGCACACAGGGGGTCTCTATGCAAACAGGGGGAGCACACAGGGGGTCTCTATACAAACGGGGAGCTCACAGGGGGGTCTCTATGCAAACAGGGGGAGCACACAGGGGGTCTCTATACAAACAGGGGGAGCACACAGGGAGTCTCTATACAAACAGGGGGAGCTCACAGGGGGGTCTCTATGCAAACAGGGGGAGCACACAGGGGGGTCTCTATACAAACAGGGGGATCTCACAGGGGGTCTCTATACAAACAGGGGGAGCTCACAGGGGGGTCTCTATACAAACAGGGGGAGCACACAGGGGGTCTCTATACAAACAGGGGGAGCACACAGGGGGGTCTCTATACAAACGGGGAGCTCACAGGGGGGTCTCTATACAAACAGGGGGAGCACACAGGGGGTCTCTATACAAACAGGGGGAACACACAGAGGGTCTCTATACAAACAGGGGGAGCACACAGGGGGGTCTCTATGCAAACAGGGGGAGCACACAGGGGGTCTCTATACAAACAGGGGGAGCACACAGGGGGTCTCTATACACAGTGGGAGCACACAGGGGGGTCTCTATACAAACAAGGGGAGCACACAGGGGGGTCTCTATACAAACAGGGGGAGCACACAGGGGGGTCTCTATGCAAACAGGGGGAGCACACAGGGGGTCTCTATACAAACAGGGGGAGCACACAGGGGGTCTCTATACACACAGGGGGAGCACACAGGGGGGTCTCTATACAAACAAGGGGAGCACACAGGGGGGTCTCTATACAAACAGGGGGAGCACACAGGGGGGTCTCTATACAAACAGGGGGAGCACACAGGGGGGTCTCTATACAAACGGGGAGCTCACAGGGGGGTCTCTATACAAACAGGGGGAGCACACAGGGGGTCTCTATACAAACAGGGGGAGCACACAGGGGGGTCTCTATACAAACAGGGGGAGCACACAGGGGGGTCTCTATGCAAACAGGGGGAGCTCACAGGGGGGTCTCTATACAAACAGGGGGAGCTCACAGGGGGGTCTCTATACAAACAGGGGGAGCTCACAGGGGGGTCTCTATACAAACGGGGAGCTCACAGGGGGTCTCTATGCAAACAGGGGGAGCACACAGGAGGTCTCTATACAAACAGGGGGAGCTCACAGGGGGTCTCTATACAAACAGGGGGAGCTCACAGGGGGGTCTCTATGCAAACAGGGGGAGCACACAGGGGGTCTTTATACAAACAGGGGGAGCACAGGGGGTCTCTATACAAACAGGGGGAGCTCACAGGGGTCTCTATACAAACAGGGGGAGCTCACAGGGGGGTCTCTATACAAACAGGGGGAGCACACAGGGGGTCTCTATACAAACAGGGGGAGCTCACAGGGGTCTCTATACAAACAGGGGGAGCTCACAGGGGGGTCTCTATACAAACAGGGGGATCTCACAGGGGGCCTCTATACAAACAGGGGGAGCTCACAGGGGGTCTCTATACAAACAGGGGGATCTCACAGGGGGTCTCTATACAAACAGGGGAAGCTCACAGGGGGTCTCTATACAAACAGGGGGAGCTCACAGGGGGTCTCTATACAAACTGGGGGATCTCACAGGGGGTCTCTATACAAACAGGGGGATCTCACAGGGGGTCTCTATTTAAACAGGGGGATCTCACAGGGGGTCTCTATTTAAACAGGGGGATCTCACAGGGGGTCTCTATACAAACAGGGGGAGCTCACAGGGGGTCTATATACTACTGGGGGAGCACACAGCAGGGCTATATACTACTGGGAAGCACAAAGCAGGCGGCTATATACTACTGGGGAAGCGTACAAAGGAGCTATATACTACTGGGGGAGCACACAGGGGGGCTATATACTTCTGGGGGAGCACACAGAGGGGTTATATACTACTGAGGGAGCACCCAGGAGGCTATATACAACTGGGGGAGCGCACAGGGGGGCTATATACTAAAGGAAGAGCGCACGGGGGGACTATATACTACTGGGGGAGCGCACAGGGGTGCTATATACAACTGGGGGAGCGCACAGGGGTCTATATACTACTGATGGTAGCACACAGGGGCTATATACTACTGGGGGAAGAGCACAGGGGGGATAGATACTACTGGGGGACCACACAGGGGGACTATATACTACTGGGGGAGCAAATGGGGGGCTAGATACTACTGGGGGAGCGCACAGGGGCACTATATAATGCCAGTTTTCCCACTTATAAGCATCAATTCTGTATGTAAATTGTTTAACAACGTTTGTGAAAAGTAACAAAACACGTTTACTACTGACGTTCAGCTCAGACCTTCACCTGACAATAGACCCCAGTAAGTGGAGCTTCACTAAAACTTGTTGAGTACCCCTGTAATAGGATATATGGACAGGGCTGTGTTCTGTATAATAGGACATACGGACAGGGCTGTGTTCTATATCAGTGATTTTCAACCTTTTTTGAGCCGCGGGCACACTTTTTATACTTAAAAAATCCCGGGGCACACCACCAACCAAAATGGCACAAAATGACACTAAAACAGTACATATTATACATATAGTTAATAATATAGATTCTAAATGTATTTATACTCACTCAGTGTGAAACTTGGGCCTGTTTTCTTCTCCCCCTGTGCTTCTCTCCTGTGCTTCTCTCCACCATACTTCTCCCCCCTACTTCTCCCCCCTACTTCTCTCCACCATACTTCTCCCCCCTACTTCTCCCCCCTGCTTCTCTCCCCCCTGTGCTTCTCTCCTGTGCTTCTCTCCCCCCTACTTCTTCCCCCTGCTTCTCTCCTGTGCTTCTCTCCCCCCTACTTCTTCCCCCTGCTTCTCTCCTGTGCTTCTCTTCCCCCTACTTCTCCCCCCTGCTTCTCTCCCCTGTTTCTCCCCCATCCCCAGGTTTCTCTCCCCCATTGTTTTCTCCTGTTTCACAGGGGATATACAGACAGGGCTGTGTATATAATAGGACATACGGACAGGGCTGTGTTCTATATAATAGGACATATGGACAGGGCTGTGTATATAATAGGATATATAGACAGGGCTGTGTATATAATAGGATATATGGACAGGGCTGTGTTCTATATAATAGGATATACGGACAGGGCTGTGTATATAATAGGACATATGGACAGGGCTGTGTTCTATATAATAGGACATACGGACAGGGCTGTGTATATAATAGGATATATAGACAGGGCTGTGTATATAATAGGATATATGGACAGGGCTGTGTATATAATAGGATACGGACAGGGCTGTGTATATAATAGGATATATGGACAGGGCTGTGTATATAATAGGATATACGGACAGGGCTGTGTATATAATAGGACATATGGACAGGGCTGTGTTCTATATAATAGGACATACGGACAGGGCTGTGTATATAATAGGATATATAGACAGGGCTGTGTATATAATAGGATATATGGACAGGGCTGTGTATATAATAGGATACGGACAGGGCTGTGTATATAATAGGATATATGGACAGGGCTGTGTATATAATAGGATATATGGACAGGGCTGTGTATATAATAGGATACGGACAGGGCTGTGTATATAATAGGATATATGGACAGGGCTGTGTATATAATAGGATACGGACAGGGCTGTGTATATAATAGGATATACGGACAGGGCTGTGTTCTATATCAGAGCTTCTCAAACAGTGAGGCGCCTCCTAGTTGTTGGTTTAGCAACATTATTACTTGCTTTATTAGAATCTAGAGCTTGGGAGATATAGAGCTTGGGAGATATATAATAGGACATAAGGACAGCGCGGCGGTCCTGGCCTGTGATTGGCTGACAGGCCACTCTGAAGCTAGAGCGAGCAGGACCCGGGGAGAAGAAGACCGCAGGAGCAGCCCTGGAACGTGGATAGGTAATGTATGTCGTTTAAACAAGGACTGCAAGGACATCGTAACGATGTCCCTGCAGCCCTTGTTTAACGATTATCGGGCTGTGTAATAGGTTCAGTAAACGAGCGATGATCTAGCAGATTGCTGCTCGTTTACAGGTATTATCGGGCCCCCATCGGCCCGTGTAATACCACCCTTACCCCTAGACCACAGCGCCTGTTAAGTTAAGATTGGAGATTCAGCTATATCTGATTGCAGACCAGTCCTCTTTAGACAGTTTACAACTTCTATAAACACTCAGTGGCTCAGTGTTTCTCAGCTCCAGTCCTACACTGCACTGGCTGACAGCGCGAGGGAGCAGGAGGAGCGGCAGCAGAGATTATTCATGAAGAAGAGGGAGGACCATGACCATGCGTCATCTCTACTCTCAAATCTACAGGAACAAGAGGATCAACCACAACCACCAATATGTAACATATCCAAAGAACCACTACACATAGAAAATGCTAATAAAATATTCCTCCTAGTTCTCCCTTCATCTCCTCCTTTGCTTTTTTCCTAATTCATTTCATATTACAGTTAAAATGTATTCAGAAATACTTTATATGAGTCCCAGAAGATCAGCTATTACCTCCGCGCCCTGCACCAGGATCCTCCCCCCTCTGCACTGGATACATTAGGGCCTCGCCCATTCATTACACCAATCCTGAGATACTCACCAGCCATAGAGGGAAGAGATCAGAGAGACATTACAGTAAGTCCTCTGCTTTCTGCAGGATTTCTGTAAAACTTTCAGAAACATGGAGACAATCCTACAGATTAACAACAGGTGAGGTTAAAAAAAAACACATATATATCTGTAGGTGTAGTGTCCCTTTAAATGATGCAACGTCCACATTGGGCAGCATGGTCCCCGATTACAGTTATGTAATGGTGCAGGATTAGGTATTAGCATGAATAATTGCTGGGTCTGTATACAGGTAGATGGTAAACGCAGCTGTATATATATATATAGTATGGGTGAGTATATATGATAATGGATAAGGAGCATTGTACATGGATCTTACAATTTAATTAAGTCCACAAAATTAGAAGATTAAATTACAGAAATATCGATCTGCCTCAGAATCTTTGACTTATATTGTGTATTTTGATTAATTTCCCTTCCCTGTTTTCTAAATCAACTGATGTAAGAAAGTTCTATAGATTTGTAATTTACTTCTATTTAAAAATCTCTAGTCTTCCAGTACTTATCAGCTGCTGTATGTCCTAGAGGAAGTGGTGTGTTCTCTCCAGTCTGACACAGTGCTCTCTGCTGCCACCGCTGTTCATGTTAGGAACAGTCCAGAGCAGGAGAGGTTTTCTATGGGGATTTGCTGCTGCTCTGGACATTTCCTGACATGGACAGAGGTGGCAGCAGAGAGCACTGTGTCAGACTGGAGAGAATAACCACTTCCTGCAGGACATACAGCAGCTGATAAGTACTGGAAGACTGGAGATTTTTAAATAGGGGGAATTTACAAACTTCATAACTTTCTGAAACCAGTTGATAAGAATTAAAAAATTGCCGCAGTATCCCTTTAAATACTAATCCCTTATGTTGTCAGTCGTATCTATCATACATATATATATATATATATATATATATAGTAAATCTATATGGAGCATTTTTACTTTAACTCTTCAAGCTGAAGAATGTCGTTTTTCCTGATTTCCTGAGCGACCTATTGCTGGGACAGCTCCTTTAATTCTCTGATATGATATCTTCCTCTAAGCCGTTCCTTCCTGGCAGACATGACCACCATCATTCGATTTGCGGCAGGGCAGCTGGGCACCAGCGTCTGAGAACTGGATCTAAATGTAATTTGTTTGCAGAGTTCATTTCTACATTATCATTTTGTTTCTGCTCTATGTGGTCATCACTGTCACTAATAGATGTTTTCAAATGTTAAAGGGGGAGATCAGTATATATATATATTGGTGCCCAAAAGTGCCAGAGATTTGTAATTTACTTCTAATAAAAAATCTCAAGCCTTCCAGTAGGTATCAGCTGCAGCATGTCCTGCAGGAAGTGGTGTATTTTTTTCAGTCTGGAGAGCAGCAGAGGTTTTCTATGGGGATTTGCTGCTGCTCTGGACAGTTCCTGACATGGACAGAGGTGGCAGCAGAGAGCACTGTGTCAGACTGGAAAAAATACACCACTTCCTGCAGAACATACAGCAGATGAGAAATACTGGAAGACTGGAGTCTTTTTTTATATAGAAGTAAATTACAAATCCCTGGCACTTTCTGTCACCAGCTGATTTGAAAGAATTTTATTTTTTGTGAACTACTCCTTTAAAATAGGGAAAATGTATTCACCTGAGCAGTTGTATGATCAGTAAGTGAGTGTACTGCCGGCGCAGGGGACGCGGTGGCCGTACACCGGAGAGATGAAGCAGCTTGTCTCATATTATCTTTCCCATTAGGGAGAGAAGCCATTGTTTTGGCGCCATTAGACAGGTTCTCATCTGTAAAGTGTTTGGCTCCCCGACGTCGGTCGCACCTGCTGTAATTGGTGGCCGACATTAATATTAATACTGCAGCAAATGTCTTTGACTCTGCGGATCGGGTGGCGTCTACCATTACCCACACAATGACATCCAGCACATTAGGTGTCATCTGTTCTGCCACTTGTCTACGCAACCAAAGTAAAGGTGAGACTTACCTGCCCGGACCCTGGGGGCTGATCCACGGACAGAGGAAGCTTCTAGAAGGAAACTGATCGCTCTGCAATCCATCCCAAGACAGTCAAAAGAATTCTTCATGATTGAGATCACACGTGTGTATATATCAGGGGCATTGGCTGTATACTGAGGAGATGGGGCAACTGGAAGGAAACTGCCCTGAAGGAGGCAAAATATATCTGCACCTTATATATAAGGGTATCCCTCAGAGTTCTTAGGGTGCGTTCACATGTACAGGATCCCCTGCAGATTTGAAGCTGCAGATTTGCTTTGAATCTGCAATTTCAAATCTGCGCCATCTAATCTGCTGCAGATTCTGTACGTGTGAACGCACCCTTAACCCCTTAAGGTCAAAGCCAATTTTTGTTTTTGCGCTTTTGCTTTTTCCACAGCACTTGCATTTTTCCACCTAGAGACCCACATGAGCCCTTATTTTTTGCGACACCAATTGTACTTTGCTGAACTTTACTATAAAATATGCTGCAAAACCAGAAAAAATTCATTTGTGCTGTCAAATTGAAAAACAAAAGGAATTTGTTTTCATTTCAGGGAGTTTCATGTTTACGCCATTCGCCCTGGGGTAAAACTGACTTGTTATATATGTTCCTCAAATCGTTACGATTACAACGATATATAACATGTATAACTTATATTGTATCTGATGGCCTGTAAAAAATTCAAACCATTGTTAACAAATATACGTTCCTTAAAATCGCTCCATTCCCAGGCTTATAGCGCTTTTATCCTTTGGTCTATGGGGCTGTGTCAGGTGTCATTTTTTTGCGCCATGATGTGTTCTTTCTATCGGTACCTTGATTGCGCATATACGACTTTTTGATCGCTTTTTATTACATTTTTTCTGGATTTGATGCGACCAAAAATGCGCAATTTTGCACTTTGAGATTTTTTTGCGCTTACGCCGTTTACCGTGCGAGATCAGGAATGTGATTAATTAATAGTTCGGGCGATTACGCACGCGGCGATAGCAAACATGTTTATTTGTTTATTTATTTATATTTATAAAATGGAAAAAGGGGGGTGACTTGGTCTTTTATTAGGGGAGGGTATTTTTATTAATAAACAAACATTTTTACTTTTTTTTTTTTACTGTAACTGGAAGTCCCCCTGGGGGCTCCTATATACACAGCACTGATCCCCCTGGGGGCTCCTATATATACAGCACTGATCCCCCTGGGGGCTCCTATATACACAGCACTGATCCCCCTGGGGGCTCCTATATACACAGCACTGATCCCCCTGGGGGCTCCTATATACACAGCACTGATCCCCCTGGGGGCTCCTATATACACAGCACTGATCCCCCTGGGGGCTCCTATATACACAGCACTGATCCCCCTGGGGGCTCCTATATATACAGCACTGATCCCCCTGGGGGCTCCCATATACACAGCACTGATCCCCCTGGGGGCTCCTATATACACAGCACTGATCCCCCTGGGGGCTCCTATATACACAGCACTGATCCCCCTGGGGACTTCTATATACACAGCAAAGATCCATTAGGTCGGTCATACATTGCACTGGCCCGCTGCAGGCCAGTGCAATGTATTGCCGAGCTGGGATCAGCGTCATTGCGATGCTAAGTCCCGGCCCGGCCAGAAGCACCAATCTCCCCCCCCCCCGCATCGCATCACGGGGGGAGATCCGACCCACTAGACACCAGGGACACTGGGAGCACAGCATCTAAATGCAGCTGTCAGGTTTGACAGCTGCATTTAGATGCCTAATTAGCCGGCGAGGCAACGGGACCCATGCCGGCTAATAGAGGAGCTGCCCGGCTGTACATAACATTGTAGCTTCTTTCTAATGCTGGTAGGGATAATCACAGTGAGTTCATCAACAACCTCAGATTAACCCTCTCAGCCTTACAAAGAAGTTACAATGTTGCAGATACAGCCTGCCAGGGACTTGTTTTCATCAGCTGTCTCAGAAGGGAGGGGGAGGAGGGGGAGACAGAGATATAGGCTCACACTCAGATTTTTTGTGTCTTCAGCAGAAAGTAGCAGCTGAGAACTGGGGAAGGAGACTGAATAGATAATAACAAGTATGGAAGGAATTGTTAGTGTCACCATGGGCAGCAATATATCAAAAGTTGTGTTTGAATGGAATCCCGTTTCGGCTTGGTTTACACTACGTATATTTCAGTCAGTATTGTGGTCCTCATATTGCAACCAAAACCAGGAGTGGATTAAAAACACAGAAAGGCTCTGTTCACACAATGGTGAAATTGAGTGGATGGCCGCCATTTAATGGCAAATATTTGCTGTTATTTTAAAACAGCGGCTGTTATATTGAAATAATGGCCGTTATTTACCGTTATATGGCGGCCATCCACTCAATGTCAACATTGTGTGAACAGATCCTTTCTGTGTTTTTAACCCCTTAAGGTCCAAGCCAATTTTCGTTTTTGCGCTTTTGCTTTTTCCATTTTATGTTTAAAAGTCCATAGCGCTTGCATTGTTTCACCTAGAGACGTATATGAGCGCTTATTTTTTGCGAAACCAATTGTACTTTGCAATTACAGGCATAATTTTTCCATAAAATATGTTGTGAAACCGGAAAAAAATCATTTGCGCTGTCAAATTGAAAAAAAAACGAATTTGTTTTGATTTCGGGGAGTTTTGCATTTACGCCGTTCGCCCTATGGTAAAACTGACTTGTTATGCATGTTCCTCAAGTCGTTACGATTACTATGATATATAACATGTATAACTTATATTGTATCGGATGACCTGTAAAAAATTCAAACCATTGTTAACAAATATATGTCACTTAAAATCGCTCCATTCCCAGGCTTATAGCGCTTTTATCCTTTGGTCTATGGGGCTGTGTGAGGTGTCAGTTTTTGCGCCATGATGCGTTCTTTCTACCGGTACCTTGATTGCGCATATACGACTTTTTGATCGCTTTTTATTACATTTTTTCTGGATTTGATGCGACCAAAAATGCGCAATTTTGCACTTTGGGATTTTTTTGCGCTTACGCCGTTTACCGTGCGAGATCAGGAATGTGATTAATTAATAGTTCGGGCGATTACGCACGCGGCGATACTAAATATGTTTATTTATTTATTTATTAATTTATATTTATAAAATGGGAAAAGGGGGGTGATTTGGACTTTTATTAGGGGAGGGGATTTTTTATTAATAAAAACACTTTTTTACTTTTTTTTTTACATGGACTAGAAGCCCCCCTGGGGGACTTGTATATACACAGCAAAGATCCATGAGATCGGTCATAGATTGCTATGGCCTGCTGCAGGCCATAGCAATCTACTGCCGAGCCGGGATCAGCGTCATTCCGACGCTGAGGCCCGGCACGGGCAGAAGAACGGATCTCCCCCCCCGCGATCGCATCGTGGGGGGGAGATCCGACCCACTAGACACCAGGGATGTTGTGCATAAAGCACTTCAATGCAGCTGTCAGGTTTGACAGCTGCATTGAAGTGCTTAATTAGCCGGCGCGGCAACGGGACCTGCGCCGGCTAACAGAGGCACTGCCCGGCTGCACGTGTCAGCCGGGATCAGCGCCGTTCAGAGCGGGGTCCCGGCGGGACCCCGCTCTGAACCAGGGCCGTCTTAACAGCATTATGGGCCCCTGGGCAGAGGTGCGAATTGCCCCCCCCCCCCCCCCAGCGGCCACCGCCATCAAAGCCCCCTTATCTGGTAAGGTATATTGCCTATAATAGTGATTGTCATATATGTTGCACACATACAGTATATCACTATTACAGGCAATATACCTTACCACCTATTTATCTACCTTATAGATACAGGTATAAAGGTGGAGCAGTAGGTAGGTGGTTATATAGCCTATAATAGTGATATATGTGTACAACCATACCATATATTATAATATATATATATATATATATATATATGGGGTACAGGTATATGTGGGGTATACAGGTGGTGGGTAAAAGCCTAATTAATATATATTGGTGCCCCTCTCTATATATGAGACATGTTGCTGTCCCTCTGCATATACGCCATGTTTTCTCCCTGTATACTGTATAATACAGGGAGTCTGTGTATACTGTATTATACAGTATACAGGGAAACGACACGGCTTATATATAGAGAAGGGCCAAACAACATGTCTCATATATACAGAGGGGCAACAACATGACTATTATATATGTTGTTGTTGCCCCTCTGTATATATGAGACATGTTGTTTTGCCCTTCTCTATATATATGAACCATGTTGTTTCCCTTTATATTGTATTATACAGTATACAGGAAGACAACAATGGAGCTATATATAAACATTCAGGAGGAAGATAAGTATATAATACACTGCTGTATACACTGAATGGAGATTATATACACACTCATACAGGAGGAAGATAAGTATATAATACACTGAATGGAGATATATACACACTCAGGAGGAGGATAAGTATATAATACACTGCTGTATACACTGAATGGAGAGATATATACACACTCAGGAGGAGTATAAGTATATAATACACTGCTGTATACACTGAATGGAGATATATATACACACTCAGGAGGAGGATAAGTATATAATACACTGCTGTATACACTGAATGGAGATATATATATACACACTCAGGAGGAGGATAAGTATATAATACACTGCTGTATACACTGAATGGAGATATATATACACACTCAGGAGGAGGATAAGTATATAATACACTGCTGTATACACTGAATGGAGATATATATACACACTCAGGAGGAGGATAAGTATATAATACATTGCTGTATACACTGAATGGAGATATATATACACTCAGAGGAGTTACACCCCCGATCCCTCCCCCTCCCTGTTTACCAGTTCACCCACGGCCCTGTCTGCATCCCTGCAGAGAGCACTTCCTCCCATGATTAACACCTTCCCTGCCAGCTAGCCTCCCCCCTGGTATCAGCACATACTCACTCAGGCTTTGTGCTTCAGGCCTCCAGCTTCTCCTTCCTCTCAGGGCTCTGCTGGTGACCTCACTCTCCTGCTCCGCACGGGAATGCAGGGGGTGAGAGAGACCTCTAGTGACCGGAAGCAGAATGCAGCTTCCGGCCACAAGAGCGAGCTGTGCACAGCCCCTATCTACCAGCGCTGATCAGGAGCACTCCCAGTTACAGGGCCAGGGAATATGACACAGGGCAGGGGCCCCCTAGGACGCATGGGCCCCCGGGCAGCCGCCTACCATGCCCAATGGTTAAGACGGCCCTGCTCTGAACACCCCCCGCGGCGCCATGACGTATCAGATACGTCATGGGTCGCTAAGGGGTTAATCCACTCCTGGTTTTGGTTGCAATATGAGGACCACAATACTGACTGAAATATACGTAGTGTGAACGCAGCCTTAAACAGGATTGTTTTGGCTTCATGTAGTGTAAGATGGAAAGGAGAAGAGGGTAGAAGCAAATGAGCAGTGGGGTCCTACTAAAGCCACTGTGGCTGTGACTATGTTGGAGACCTAGAGAGCTGCCATGAGGCCTAGGACGAGGCTGTCCCATCTGAGCCCAGCAGGTAGAGACTCCACTAACCTCACCAGGAGGATTATCGCCGTAGGCGGAGCCTCTGCCGCTGCTGCTGCACACAGTGACCGATTAGGAGCTGCACTTTGTTCTGGGAGATTAGGGGCCCTATTCCACCAGACGATTATCGTTCAGATTATCGTTAAATCGTTCGAATCTAAACGATAATCGTTCGGTTGAAATGCAGTTAACGATTAACGACCGAACGAGAAATCGTTGATCGCTTTATAAGACCCTTTATAATCGTTGCTCGTTCGCAAAACGTTCGCAAATCGTTCGCATTGAATAAGAAATCGTTTGGTCGTTCGCAATAGATACGAACGCAATAGAGAATAAATAGCGAAGAAAAACGATTGCAATTACGATCATAAGTAACGATTATCGTTCCATGGAAATGAGTGAACTTTTCAGGTCTTTCGCAATAGCGGTCGTTTGAGATCGTTAATCGATAACGATTATGCAAACGATAATCGTCCGGTGGAATAGGGCCCTAAGATGTGAAGATACAGTGAACCTGTGGGAAGTCACCATCACTAGTGCGGATGTGTTGTCGAGCAGTTCTTAAAGAGACAGTACCACGGTTCTACCAGGGACTTGGACTGTGATGGCCGCTCAGTGTTATAATGTGCTTCTTCTCTGTGGAGTTTTGAATGCTTTGCTGTATGTGCCGGTCACTCCATGTGGCCACGAGAACCCATGGGGGTGTAGGACACTGCTCTAATGGGTACAACCCCAGATAAAAGGTCTCAGAAATTTTACCACCAAGAGCCATGTATACTATAGGGTCAAAAGAATTAGATCCACCTCTTAAAGGGGTACTCCAGTGGAATGGACAGGTTTCATTACGAGGGCCAACTGGTTCTTAAAGGGGTACTCCAGCAAAAATCGTTTTTTTTTTTCCAAATCAACTGGTTTCAGAAAGTTATGTAGATTTGTAATTCACTTCTATATAAAAATCTCCCGTCTTCCAGTACTTATCAGCTGCTGCATGTCCTACAGGAAGTGGTGTATTCTCTCCAGTGTGACACAGTGCTCTTTGCTGCCACCTCTGTCCATGTCAGGAACTATCCAGAGCAGCAGCAAATCCCCATAGAAAACCTCTCCTGCTCTCCCCTACTTCCTGCATGTCCTTTGGGTGGACAATGGATTAAAGGGGTACTCCAGCGTGGGGGCACTTTTGCGCTGGGACCGGGGAGGAGGTGGCCGAGGGAAAAGACGTCCACTCACCTCCCCGGTTCCAGCGGCGGATCCCGCATCGCGGTGCTCCGGTGCCCGGTTCCCGGCCGCTTCTGGGTGTCTGACGCGGGCCCGAGACGTGATGTGACTTGAAACAAATCCCGCCTCCATCACTGACTGGCTGAGCGGACCTGAGACGTCACTACTCGAGCCCACGTCAGACATCAGGAAGCGGCCAGGAACCGGGCACCGGAGCACCGCGATGCGGGACCCACCGCTGGAACCGGGGAGGTGAGTGGGCGTCTTTTCCCTCGGCCACCTCCTCCCCAGTCCCAGCGCAAGAGTGCCCCCACGCTGGAGTACCCCTTTAAGCTAGGGAAATAACCGGGTATAATTTGGTAAATTGGCCTGCTACACTGGAAGATGTGGTGGAGATGAGCATGCAGCACAGCAGAGGATGATGCAGCACAGCAGAGGATGATGCAGCACAGCAGAGGATGATGCAGCACAGCAGAGGATGATGCAGCACAGCAGAGGATGATGCAGCACAGCAGAGGAGCAGACGGGGTGGCAGCCAGCAGGTGCAGGACCTGGACAGCGCCCCCCGATGGTGACTATGGTCTGGCGGTGTTACACTGTTATTTTTGGTAAATGTTGGGTACCAGAAGGGCCTGAGGAGACCGCGCCTTCTATCTGATATCTACAGGACATGGATATGGCGGGAGGAAGAGAATGCAGAGGTGTTCGCTGAAGTGACTGAATAAATAGTTATTTCCATTAACGCCTCTTTTCCCTCTTCTTCCTCTTCCTCCTGATACCGCCAAGCTGAGCGGGGAGCAGGGATTTGTAGACTGTACGTGCTATAGGCCAAAGTCCTGCTCTGCCAACGGCCTACAGTAGGTTAACCCTTTATAACCCTGCCCAACCCTACACTGAATTAACCCTTTCTTATCCATTACATAAGGTTGCATGACATGACATTACCCCCGGTAAGAAGTACATGTTATTTCTTCCTTTTTTCTTTCCAATAAAACCTTATTATTTTTCATTGACATCTGCACAATGTTGGTTTGTACTTTATTATATGTAATGTATTATTCTGTACTCTATTTTATACTAAATGCAGAAAAAAGCAATTCCTCTGGTCCATTTATCCTCGTCTCCTCTATACTATAGCATGGGATTGTGAAAAAGCAGCAATATTCCTGTAAGCTCTATAGGGGTTAACATCATTTAAAAGTATATAAAATACTATAGGGATAATTACAATTAATTATATTTTAAAGAAATAGTTCACAAAAAAAAATCTTTCAAACTGGTGTCAGAAAGCACCAAAGATTTTTTTTATTTTACTTCCACTAAAAATGTCCAGTCTTCCAGTACTTAGCAGCTGCTGTATGTCCTGCAGGAAGTGGTGTATTCTCTCCAGTCTGACACAGTGCTCTCTGCTGCCACCTCTGTCCATGTCAGGAACTGTCCAGAGCAGCAGCAACTCCCCATAGAAAACCTCTCCTGCTCTGGAGAGTTCCTGACATGGACAGAGGTGGCAGCAGAGAGCACAGTGTCAGACTGGGGAGAATACACCACTTCCTGCAGGACATACAGCAGGTGATAAGTACTGGAAGATTTGTCATTTTTTAATTGAAGTACGTTACAAATCTCTGACACCAGTTCATTTGAAAGAAAACATTTTTGTGTGAACTACCCCTTTAAGGTTTACATAGTTGTCCATACTTTTATTTTGGCAAGATAGGTGACAATTATATGTCTATGGAAATTTACCAATTTTTCCAATAGAATGAACAAGCAGTTGGATTTCAACATGTCTGATCATTTGTATCCACAGGAGATACTGGGCCTCTATACTGCTCCTCTGTGGGGCCCCTATACTGCTCCTCCGTGGGGCCCCTATACTGCTCCTCCGTGGGGCCCCTATACTGCTCCTCCGTGGGGCCCCTATACTGCTCCTCCGTGGGGCCCCTATACTGGTCCTCCGTGGGGCCCCTATACTGGTCCTCCGTGGGGTCCCAGCTGGTCCTCCGTGGGGCCCCTATTCTGCTCCTCCGTGGGGCCCCTATACTGGTCCTCCGTGGGGCCCCTATACTGCTCCTCCGTGGTGCCCCTATACTGCTCCTCCGTGGGGCCCCTATACTGGTCCTCCGTGGGGCCCCTATACTGGTCCTCTGTGGCCCCCGGCTGTCTGTGTCGGCCCCTGCAGTATATACAGAGCAGAGATCCAGTGATGGGGGGACACACATAAAGGAGCCCAGATATTCCCAACACTATCTCTCCGCTTCCTGAGGCTACGCGGCATCTTTCCTGGTATTGACAGACACAGCGGTCGTCCTTTAGTACAAGTCTATGAGGGGAAACCATGTGTATTCAGCTGCACAGGAAACGTACTACACCCTGTAAGACCGCGAGGAAACGCGAACATCTAAACATAAAGCCGAGCGGACAATACCTGGCAGAGGGAATTCTGGGAAAAATCTACGGTACAAATGAGCACAGCATTGCCAGATCAGTATTAGGCTATGGTCACACAATGTACTATTTTTTTTTTTTTTTTTAAAGAATGGACGTTCTTTTTATACTCCAGTGAGATGCAACAACGGCCATCGTATAATCCATAATTGCGTGAAAACAACACTGTTCATGCAAGAAAGCGGCTGTGTTTTTCTAATCTTGGATAACCCTTTAGTGCTTCTAGCTAAGTGGCACCAAATTTGATAACAAAATATTTTATTTTCCCAGTTGTTCGGCTATCCTCGCAGCAGAGGAGCTCCTGTACATTCTCTCATGTTTAGTGTTAGAAAAACATGGCCACTTTCTTCCAGAGACAGCTCCGCTTTTGTCTCCACTTCAGGTGCGGTTTGCAATTAAAGCGCTACAAAAACATGGCCAGTTTTCCCCTCTCTTGTCACCAGATTGGGTGGGGTTTGAATCTCAGTTCCATTGAAGTGAATGGAGCTTAACTGCAAACCGCACCTGACCCGGGGACAAGAGAGAGGGAAAAGTGGCCATGTTTTTGTAGCGCTGGATAACCCCTTTAAAGGAGAAGTCCGTCAGGGGTGGGGGAACAATAACAAAGAACATATGTGCTATGCCCTGGCCCCTAGGGGCCACTCCGCAGTATAGATGGTGCTAACAGGCAGGAACCGGGGCAGCTGTAGGATAATGTGGTCACGGTGTAGGCACGAGGGTGATACAGCTGGAAACCGGGCTCCTGACCATGCGGGAATACTGGGCATCCGATTCCTCGTTGTCCTTAGTCAGGGCACCAATTATCACACCAATGCCAAGATTCAGAAACAACGGTAGTTGTGTATTTATTGTAACGGTGGTAACTAGTAGCAACAGTCTCTCCGGATGCAACCGGGTATAAGGCAAACTTGGATAAGGCAGAGTAATGGGTGATGCTTCAATAGGCTGTGAGAGTAGCGTGCTGAATGATGGGAGTAGTAGTGATACTGAAGCTGAGATGCTGGGTGGAATGAGAGTTGAATGAAATACTTGCTGTGGATGATTTGAGAAGATGATGATGATCAGAGGAACTGAAGAATGACTGAAGAATCGACACCCAGATGAGAATCTTGAGACTTGAGACAGGAACACAGCCAGTGGACTGGAGCAGCAGAGCACACGCAGGCCTCTCTCTTAGCAGGGAGAGAGGACAGACACACAACCTATTCCCTTTGGGGCAGGGAATAGACCCACAACTTGTCTCCTGAAGGTGGAGGACAAGACTCGACTGAACAGGAACAGCAGAGCAACACACCCTATCCCCTCTGGGACAGGAGATAGACTGAGGTAACACAGGAAGTCACATGGTAAACCCCAGCCAAAAGCTCGATGACAATTGGAGTTACCATGGAAGCAGGGCACAGTCACGTGACATCCAGCCATTGCATCATCACACCATTAGGCATATACAGAGAAATATACATGAGAAGTACCACACTTGAACACTAGGAGGCGACACAACACCATTAGGCACTGATACCTGAATATACATGCAATAAATGAATGAAATAGCAGACCTGAATACTGCAGGGGTAACACAATACACGCAGTTTGCAGTGGACCATAGCTTTCCAGAACAAAACTGGTTATAATAAAAGTATGAGCATAAGAAGGGCTGTTCTGGGACACTGCATATGTTTACCGGACCTCATGCCTGCACTGCACCGCATCGTACCCCGCCGGATGCCATTTTCTCCTGGCTGTGAGGTACAGCACGACTCGGCCACCACATCAATGGAGGACAGGATTTAGCCCGCTCAGCCACTCAGGGACTGCATCAGTATCCTGCCTCAATCACTGACTGGCTGAGCGGGCATCCCTTGGCCAGGTCATTCCATAAGAGCGGGGGGAGACGTGCGGGCTGTCAGCGGGGTCCGGGAGAGGGATGTGCACTGTGTGCATCCGGACAGGTACTGTGTATATAGCTTCTCTATTGTGGTTTTTTTACATAGTGCAGACTCCTCTTTTCCTTTTCTCTTTTCCTCAAAGCGCAGACGTCTGTTCTCTTTCTTTACATAGCGCGGATGCCTGTTCTCTTTTTTACGTAGCGCAGACGCCTGTTCTCTTTTTTACGTAGTGCGGACGCCTGTTCTCTTTTTTTACGCAGCCCAGACGCTTGTTCCCTTTCTTTACGTAGCGCGGACGCCTGTTCTCTTTCTTTACGTAGTGCGGATACCTGTTCTCTTATATTTCTGTAGTGCGGACGCCTGTTCTCTTTCTTTACGTAGCGCGAACGCCTGTTCTCTTTTTTTACGTAGTGCAGACGCCTGTTTGTTTGTTTTTTTGCCTGTTTAACCATTTTAGAACTAAAAAGGCGACAGATCAGCCTAAAAACACCCTGAGAATTGTCTCACAATCACTTACATTTGGGAAACAACCAACCTTATTATATGACAGTGACGCTTACAATGGAAACATACAAGTGATAAAGGTTTTGTGTTTCGTTTGACTTTAATAACTAGGACACGGACGCTACAAGGCAACAAGGAAAGCGACAAATACCAGATCCCATTTCCTAAGGACACGAGGGCTGATGTTGGCATTTGTTCAAAACTCTTTTTAACTCCATTAATTTATAAGATGTTTTGCAGCGTTTCACCTCGGGGACCGGAGGACGTTTTCCTGGGAATAAGGAACAATATATTATTACTGCCATATAAAGATGCAGACATCTCTCTCCAGTCACTGTGTCTTTGTATGGGCATTTGTGTGTTTGCTCACATGTATATAATGTCTCCTATAGTCTACTGGCGCTAGATATTTATAATTTACTTCTATTAAGAAACCTCCAGTCTTCCAGTACTTATCATCTGCTGTGTGTCCTGCAGGAAGTGGTGTATTCTCTCCAGTCGGACACAGTACTCTCTGCTGCCACCTCTGTCCATGTCAGGAACTGTCCAGAGCAGCAGCAAATCCCCATAGAAAACCTCTCCTGCTCTGGACAGTTCCTGACATGGACAGAGGTGGCAGCAGAGAGCACTGTGTCAGACTGGAGAGAATACACCACTTCCTGCAGGACATACAGCAGCTTATAAGTACCGGAAGAGTGGAGATTTTTTTAATAGAAGAACATAAATCTCTGGCACTTTCTGACACCAGTTGATTTGAAACAATAAGATATCTACAGAAAACGTTTGTAATGATACTAAGAACACCGGCCTCGAGAACTGGAGATCAGAAACACCTTTATACCATATAGCAGCTAAATCATACAATATCCCAACCAATAAACTATAGAATATAGATAAAACCATTGCAGCTGCGTTATGATAGGTCTGGGCCCCAAGTATCTGGGGTGTATGCCAACCACGGCGGGTAACGGCCACTGTAGTAGTGATGGACCATCAGGGGCTATATTGTGCAAAAATGTAACAATAAATTAAATATCGACATAGTCCATCAAATGCGGCCAATGCTGTGGACTCCTCAGGGGTTACAGGTCACTGTACATGCAGATACGCTGTGAGAATAAGAAACAGATGGTTGTGTATCTGTAATAATAATCAATATCCCTCCATGTGGTCATCGCTGAACTCTGCACCACAGAGGGGTAAAAGATATCCGCTACCAAGTTGTCTCCTTCCAGTACATCTTGTTCTAGAAGCCGATGATGGATCCCGTCCTGTTCTCTTCTGTTTAATGTAAACAACAGCATCAGAAGCAAAAAGAATAATGAGTTATAACAAATTCATAATAAATAATAATATTGTATATAAGCAATAAATAACAAACAAATAATAGAATATTATAGAGTTAAATAGATAAATAGATAGATAAATAGATAGATAGATAGATAGATAGATAGATAGATAGATAGATAGATAGATAGATAGGAGATAGATAGATAGATAGATAGATAGATAGATAGATAGATAGATAGATAATAGATAGATAATAGATAATAGATAGATAGGAGATAGATAGATAGATAGATAGATAGATAGATAGATAGATAGATAGGAGATAGATAGATAGATAGGAGATAGATAGATAGATAGATAGGAGATAGATAGATAGATAGGAGATAGATAGATAGATAGATAGATAGATAGATAGATAGATAGATAGATAGGAGATAGATAGATAGATAGATAGATAGATAGATAGATAGATAGATAGGAGATAGATAGATAGATAGATAGATAGATAGGAAATAGATAGATAGATAGATAGATAGATAGATAGATAGATAGGAGATAGATAGATAGATAGGAGATAGATAGATAGATAGATAGATAGATAGATAGATAGATAGATAGATAGGAGATAGATAGATATGCTGCGTTTACACAGGCAGATTTATCTGACAGATTTTTGAAGCTAAAGCCAGGAACAGACCATAAACAGGGAACGGGTCATAAAGGAAAGGCTGAGATTTCTGCTCTTTTCAAATCCATTCTTGGCTTTGGCTTCCAAAATCTGTCAGATAAATCTGCCTGTATAAACACACCAATAGATAGATAGATAGGAGATAGATAGATAGATAGATAGATAGATAGATAGATAGGAGATAGATAGATAGGAGATAGATAGATAGATAGATAGATAGATAGATAGATAGATAGATAGATAGATAGCAGAACCAATATAACTGCAGCACACCAGTCTTGTGAAAAAAATTGTGGATAATTTATTTCATAAAGAAAACTCGGAACAGTGGTAGCGACGTTTCAGTCCTTCAATGTGGACTTTTCTCAAGCTCGAGAAAAGTCCACATTGAAGGACTGAAACGTCGCTACCACTGTTCCGAGTTTTCTTTATGAAATAAATTATCCACAATTTTTTTCACAAGACTGGTGTGCTGCAGTTATATTGGTTCTGCTATCTACTGACACCGTTGGATCAAGGTGATATCGCTGGCACCCAGCATTCATTTAACTCTGAGTGCCGCACTTCTTTGAACAGTCTAGATAGATAGATAGATAGATAGGAGATAGATAGGAGATAGATAGATAGATAGATAGGAGATAGATAGGAGATAGATAGATAGATAGATAGATAGGAGATAGATAGATAGATAGATAGATAGATAGGAGATAGATAGGAGATAGATAGATAGATAGATAGATAGATAGATAGATAGATAGATAGATAGATAGATAGGAGATAGATAGATAGATAGATAGATAGATAGATAGATAGATAGATAGATAGGAGATAGATAGGAGATAGATAGATAGATAGATAGATAGGATATAGATAGATAGATAGATAGATAGGAGATAGATAGATAGATAGATAGATAGATAGATAGATAGATAGATAGATAGATAGATAGATAGATAATAGAATAGGTTAGCAGCACATCGCTAGGATGCAATAGTCGGATACCAGCAGGAGCGATCTTGACCACAATCCCCACTTGATATGTAAAAAGATATCCCACAGCACGTCCACATAGAGTGAAGCAACAAGGATTTTATTTATTTCATGCTAAATAGCATAACAAAGTGCAGCACAGCAAATAGATGCATCTAATAATAATAATAATAACAACAATAATAACTATAATACACCCAAGTACTGCAAGTACATATTTCAAGTCCTGAAATGTCCACACAATGAGTCCGGAGGAGTTTTATTACACATAGATATAAATGTATGTAACAACAACTCACAGTCACAGTGATCTTAGTGGTGCCAATCACTGACTGAGACAGAACAGCACTGATTGGTTGATTTGTTATGTGATTGGCCGAGCGGGCTGTCACTGACGAGTGTCCCTCTCAGAAGTGGAGGTGGGAGCATTCAGCGGGGACTCCGGAGACCCTCAGGAGGACAGCAGGGCAGCACAGAGAGGGAAGCATAGCTTCTTTATTGTTCTCTATATATTTGCATATAAAAACCTTCCCTTTAAGAGACTATGTGGCTTGGCTTGTGTCTCACCCTGTTCTGTTTGTTCAGTACATTCCTTTTTTTTGTTACTTTGAAATGTTGTATTAAAATAAACAAACAGTTGACATAATACAGTGTTACTATATATGAGTTGTAACAGTGTAACAGATTAGTAAAGAATCAATGGAAAACAATGATAAGGATTAAAGCAGCATTTATGGATCCAGGGCCGGTGTGTAATAAAGGCTTATGTATTGTCAGAAGGTTGTATGTGTACATCTATACACGGTTGTAAGATAAAGTACAGCAGAGCTCCCAGACCGCATCAACAGCCATGCAGAAAACCATTGGATGTCGTCCAGGATGGCGCCGAATGCCCATGAATGCAGCCAAATAGATCTGCAGATATCTGTATCCCCTTCTCCGGGGATTATTACCAATAAATTTACTTATGATTTGCTGCAGATTTTCTGAAACTAAATTTAAATGCACTGATTTGTTGTAGTGCACATTATCTGCAACCGATCTGCCGTGAACGGCCGTTGTTTACATTATCTATAGAATTAATGATCACTATAGTTAATTCTGGCCGTGGGTAGCATTAAACAAAGGCCGTTCACGGTGGAACATAGCATGTGAACATAGCCGTAGACCAGGAACAGAGAAGCAGATTTTCTGCAGCAGAATATGAAGCAAAGGCTCATGAAGCAGATTCAGCTGGAAGGGAAATATAAAGGAATTGCTATCACAAGTGCCCAGGGGCCAGATCTAGTGTTTATTGAACATAGGGCTTGATCGAGCATCGGGTGTGGTGCTCGGCGCAAAGTTCAAGTCTCCTTCCTGCAACCAATTTGTTCTCCTAATATGCAGGAGAATAAGATTTTTGCCACACCCCTCCCTCCAGCTGCTGATTGACAGGTGACTGCCTATACACAGCATGGATAGATAACTGCCAATCAGCAGCTGGTGGGCGGAGCTTTCTGCTTCTCATGAATATCCAGGACTACTGGGCTCATGCACATAATGGAGAGGACTACTTATTGTCCAGGAGATCTGTGGATCAGCTGCACAGAACAATCTAAGTGATAAATCCTTCTGTTCAGCTTCTCTGTCACTAGTTTATTCTACCCTGAGATAGGACAGTAAAACCCTGCTGACAGAGTCTCTTTAGCATCATGTATATCCACATAATGAGCGTTTATGGTCTTTAAAATGTTGCAGTTACTGATAGAGTCCCTAATAATACACAGCACGTTTTTCAGGGGAAGTGAGCACCGACTTGCCAGCTCAGCCTTCGCTTCCCCCTCGCTCCCTGCACTATTACACACACACAGAGGAGCAGTCAGATGGGCCGACTGATCATTCAATCATGCAGGCTGCCCAGTGAAGTCAGCGGCGGTCTGCTGCCACCACTCTTATTATACAGGACAGGCTGTCGCTGAGAAAAATCGAGATCTTTCAGCACGTTGAAACACCACGATCAGCCAACATTGTGCAAGTCGGCTGATCGCTGCATTTCAACAAGCCCTATTACTCTACATAATTACTGGCCTAAAGGGTTGGTAGTCGGCCTTTATTTTCAAAAGAGTTGGGAGTAGGTGGCTGAACAACATGCACCTACCTTCCCAGCTCCAGCATTGGGGTCCGCTGTCCTCTGCTCCAAGTTCTCAGTCCCCCGGCTGCTTCCTGGTCTGAGCAGGACCCCAGGTGGTGATGTGTCAGTCCCTCTCAGTCAGTCCCTCTCAGTCAGTCCCTCTCAGTCAGTCAGCTCTGCACAATTATCATGGAGGATCTGCTGCTTAGGCATTTGGAATAGCGGCTCCTGCTCCATATCTGGAACTTTAGGTATTTTTGTAACTGTTCTCCCCATCCTTTATATAAAGTTGTTTGCCATTTTGAGGGCTCAAAACTGCAGACCGATTCCCTTTAAATGAACTTTATTCCTAGTACCACTCACAGAATGTAAAGAATAATGGAGCCCTTACACGTAGATTCGGGAGATCATTGCTCTTTGTAATAAAGACACAGGTCCAGACCTAAAGTCATGGGCCACCAGGTGTGCACCATAATGTGTAATAGCTACATGCAATAGTGATGTGCTGCCGATGGCTGTGTAGAAAAATTAAGTTCATACATTACCTATCCAAACTCTCAATGCTTTTACTGGCTCCCTGGTATCTTTCGGTCTTCTGCCCACTCTCCGGTATCTTCCGGGCAGAAGACAGGAGGGTACCGGGGAGCCGGCATAGGACAGGAGGGTACCGGGGAGCGGATATAGGACAGGAAGGTACCGGGGAGCGGCCATAGGACAGGAAGGTACCGGGGAGCGGCATAGGACAGGAAGGTACCGGGGAGCGGCATAGGACAGGAAGGTACCGGGGAGCGGCATAGGACAGGAAGGTACCGGGGAGCGGCATAGGACAGGAAGGTACCGGGGAGCGGCTATAGGACAGGAAGGTACGGTGGAGCGGCATAGGACAGGAAGGTACCGGGGAGCGGCCATAGGACAGGAAGGTACCGGGGAGCGGCCATAGGACAGGAAGGTACCGGGGAGCGGCCATAGGACAGGAAGGTACCGGGGAGCGGCTATAGGATAGGAAGGTACCGGGGAGCGGCCATAGGACAGGAAGGTACCGGGGAGCGGCTATAGGATAGGAAGGTACCGGGGAGCGGCCATAGGACAGGAAGGTACCGGGGAGCGGCCATAGGACAGGAAGGTACCGGGGAGCGGCTATAGGACAGGAAGGTACCGGGGAGCGGCCATAGGACAGGAAGGTACCGGGGAGCGGCCATAGGACAGGAAGGTACCAGGCAGAAGACAGGAGGGTACTAGAGAGGGGGCAGAAGACAGGAAGATACCAAGGACGGGGCAGAAGACAGGAAAGTACCGGGAAGCAGAAGCACCGGGACAGGTAATGTATGAATTTTATTTTGTTATACAATGCAGGATGGTTAAGCAGTGTAATAGTCTCAGAAAACTACTTTATATTACTGATCGGGCAGTGTAATACGGCCCTTAAGGCCCTATTCCACGGGCCGACTGACAGGAGCAAACGAGCGCTATTAGTGCTCGTTTGCTCCTTGTTCCCCACTGGCTGCCGCTGCTATTCCACGCGAGCGAGTGAGTCTGGGGGGAGGCGCGGTTTGTATCGGTCAAGGTCCGGGTGCCAAGAACCACGCCGATCGGTAAAATGAAGGGGAGCTCTGTCTCTTCATCCTCGTCTCATTGTTGATGAATCGGTGGACAGAATTCTAATGGAGCCCTAGTATAGGTTCTGGTTATCGCTGTACTAGAAGTTCCATAGGGCTCCATTATAATTCCGTCCGCCGATTCATCAACAATGAGACGAGGATGAAGAGACAGAGCTCCCCTTTATTTTACCGATCGGCAGGGGTCTCAGCACCCGGACCCTGACCGATACAAACCTCTGACATATCGCTATGGCTCGTCAGAAGTTTGTTTCCATGATAGGAGCCCTTTAACCACTGACTGAATGGGCAGGGGTTCCATGTACCAGGAAATAGTTGTGAGAAAACCCCCTTTAAGTATTGATTACCCTTGGCACATACAGTGAGCATACAGCCCGGATACAGGACATGCTGTAATGGATGCCGGGGACGCATCTTCTGGGACGGCCGCTCTCGCTGACATACTTACACACAGATTACAAATAAATTCTCCTGATTATTATGGAGCTTAAAAGCAGAAATGTCCTCAAAGTGCAAGGAAATGTGATTTCCATAATGGCTTTTCAGTTCGCTAAATAAATCAGGAAGGAAAGGAGAATTAATGAATCGGAGAGCGAGCGCTGCTGTTTAAGCCAAATGAATATCAGGGAAGGAAGGAGCAGGACTGGTGCGGGCGCCAGCTGGAAGCGGCACCCAGCTCTGCCTGTCCCGGTGCCACCGACTATGGATTTCATCTTTCATTTGCTGAATTTATGCAAACAGGACTAACAAGCTCCTTAGGTCTACGGCTATTAATATTTTACCTGTCTGTGGTTTTTTGCTTCTTTTGTGGTGCCGGATCAGACAGGTAACAGGTAGACGGCCTGTAACAAGACCCTAATCACATTTAACAATAGCCAATAAACATATATGTTTCCGAGAGAATAGGTGAGACAATATGATCTGCGTCCCTCTGACAGGACGTTTCAGCACCGCCGGGTAAATTATTCAGGCCGAGAAAAAAATGGCAAAAACTTTAACAAGGATGACTGTGCGCCATGCAGGACATTGGAACTACAGTATGCCGAATTATGGGCCGACCGTCCCTTGTGATGCTGAACCAGCTCCATTGTAGTGTCCCACTTCGTGTTTTCTTCTTTTCTTACACCTCGGTAAAAGTGTCTCTATGAGGTGTCACAGTAAGTGCAGTTCACTGCTGTGCCCTACTCCAACCACTAGGTGTCACACTCTCTCAGAGCAGAGCTGCAGTCAAAGTCAGGTTTAGCTACACACACGCACACACGCACACACACACACACACACACACACACACACACACGCACACACACACTCTACTTCCTTTTGTAAGTTAGTTGGTGTCTGGCTTTAGGCCAGGCAAGATGTGTGAACATTTGTCTCAGAGCTAGTAACCGCCACCATCATGTGTTACTAGACTCAAGCCCCAGGGTATCTGGAGATAAGGAAGCAACCCCCCTTGCCTACGCCATAGATTGTTAACTTCAGGACAGTCACCCCCCTAAAGCAGGAGAGATCAAAGAGACTGGACCGAAGAAGAGCACAGTGCAAGATAGCCGCTCTCTACTGTACCACTCGGCTGAGAAAGAAGGAAACTACTAGCTAGCTACCCCAGAGACAAAGGCCTGGGACTTATACTATGTATCCAGGGGTGGGTGTTACCACTCCTGGCCACCGTGACAAGTAGCTCCCAAAACACCAGAGTCCACCAGCAGGTTTAATACCCAGCAACCTGGGCCACAGCCCCGATCGCCCCCCGCAGCCCCCGGCCGCATGATCGCCCCCCGCACCCCCCGGCTGTACGATCGCCCCCCGCACCCCCGGCCGCACGGGCTGCAGGGGGCGATCGTGCGGCCGGGGGCTGCGGGGGGCGATCGTGCGGCCGGGGGCTGCGGAGAGCGATCGTGCGGCCGGGGGCTGCGGGGGGGCGATCGTACGGCCGGGGGGTGCCGGGGGGCGATCATGTGGCCGGGGGGTGCGGGGGGCGATCATGCGGCCGGGGGCGATCAGGGCTGCAGGAAGGGCGGGCAGGATATACATTACCAGGTCCCCGCTCCTGCTTGCTTCGGCGCCTCCCGGCACGTTCTGCCCGGCCAATCAGTGCGCTGCCCCGCCGCAGCGCACTGATTGGCCGGGCGGGCCGTGAAGACATCGGGAGCCCCGAAGCAAGCAGGAACGGGGACCCGGTAATGTATAATGTCCGGCGGCTAGGGGGTTAATGGGGCGGGCTGCAGACAAAAGTCGCAGCAGGGATGTACATCCGAGTCTCGCTGCAAAAACGCAGCAAGGAGACTCGCTGCAGACCCGCCAAGTGGGTTTGTACCCTAAAGGAGAATTCCATCTAAATTAATGATTACACTGCCGGCAGGGGGTCGGGGTTAACAAAATAAAGAAGGTATGCTTACCAGTCCGCCTGCCCTCGCAACGCGCATCACTGGGCTCACAGAATCAGCTTGATGATCTTCTCTCTTTGGGTAAATTCACACGGGCGTCTCGCATAAAAAAACCGCAGCCAATCCGCAGCTAATCCGCAATACATTTATTATTCTTATTATTATTAATACGTGTATTGCGGATTAGCTGCGGTTTTTTTATGTGAGACGCCCTTGTGAATTTACCCTTTAATATGCCACAACTCGGCCGTAAAGGATGGGACGTAGCCCGCTCAGCCAGCCAGTGACTACAATGGGGTCCCGCCCCTGTCACTGATTGGCTGAGCAGAACATCTGTCAGCATGTAGTGGGGGAGGGGATAGAGAATCCTGTTGAGGGTCCACGATCGGGACGCGGCACTGCGAGGGAACAAGGACCAGTAAGTATCGGTTCTTTATTATGTTCCCCCCATCCAATGGCCGTTCTGATTTTTTATTTGCTTGGACTTTACTGGCCATTGTGAGGTGCGGCTTCCATGGATGGGACTTGCTTCTCCAGCACATCTCCTAAATGCTAAGTTGGCTTAAGATCTGGGTAAATTGTAGGCCGAAGCCATGCCTTGTGCTCACAAGTTCTGCCGTGTGGCCTGCGTCATCCTGGTGAGAGAGGCCACTGCATTAGACAATACTGTTATTATGGAGAGGGGACCTGGGTACAATATTTGGGCCAGTGGTACATGTCACAGTCTCATCCACATGATGTCAGGACATTGCCCAGGGCATCACACCAGCTTGTCATCTCCTCACAGACCATCCTGGTGCCATCTCTTCCCCATGCCCCTGGCTGTAAAGGACAACATGATCAGACCGGACCTCCTTCCATTGCTCCAGATCTGATGCTATATGCCCATCCTAGCTGGGTCCCATGGGCACTTTGATTGCATTGCAACTACCCAATCCCCCTCATATCAAATAGACAATGCTCTGTGAGTCCTGGCACCTCTGTATCACCGCTAGATTTTGCATTTTTAGCAATTTGTCCTATAGTGACTTTTCTGTGCCATCTCACCATTTGGACCAGCCTTCCATAGCCAATGAGTCCTTGGCACAGCTGGACGGTTTTCCTTCCATGTCTGCAGGAGAACAGCGGGATAAACAACCCCCAGGAGATGTTCAGACCAGGATTTTATTAATCTCCATAGTCGTTTCCATCAATGAGGAATAGGCCTTTCTGCTAATATGTAAATGAGGCCCCAGTGCCCGCGGGACCATCCTACAGAATGTGATGAAGGAGCCGCGGACTCTCTGTAATCACCCTGGGCTTTGTCTTATTCTTATTAGGAATTTTTGGTGATGGTTTCTTGGTAAGGACGGATGAAGCATTGGAGGGTGAGCACATAGGATTACCACAGCCTGGTGGATGCGGCACATGAAATAGTTTGCAAGATAAACTTTAAAAAGTCCACAAAACCTCTAAACAGGATAAAGTCATAACTCGGAGATCACGACAGGTCAGATAAGGAGCGGCTCGTACCGGCAAACGCTTAAAGGACTCAATAAACAAACAAAAAGTTACAAAATGTGTATAGTAAACATCGATGACATCAGAGCCGACACACGGAACCTTCCGGCAGCCAAGCACACAGTAACGTCACTCAACAAAATGTATTCTCCGTTCTTCATAATGAGATCTTGAGCGAAACGAGCGAACCTCGAAGCAGAGTTGTGCCGCATTTGATTACAGGTGGCTGAGGATGTTTTAGGCCGCCCTGCAATGTTGCGGATGCTCTGGGCCAGTGGCGTAGCCACCGTGGTCGCAGGGGTCGCCGCTGCGACCTGGCCCGGCGTCGAGGGGCACCCGCGCCCAACAATCTATCCCCTGCTCCCGGCCGTCCTCCGCCGCGGGTTCCCATCGCACTGATCACTCTTGTGACCGCAAGCATTCTTTCGCTTGCGGTCATAAGAGTCAGTGTCGGACGGGCCCCCGGCGATGCTCAGCTTCCCAGTGGTGTCCCCGGCATTCCCGGGCAGCATAGGCACCAGGGAGCTGTGTGCACCGGAGTTGTTACTTCCGGGTCAGGCAGCGCGTCGCCGGGGACACCACTGGGATGCTGAGCATCGCCGGGGGCCCGTCCGACACCTCAGAAGAATAGAAGAGAAGGGAGCTGCGACGGGGGAGCGAGGTGTTAGGGGAGTTTTTTTTTCTTTGTTTTTATCTGCTTTTCAGGTGACAAATATAAAAGGACAACACAGGCAATCTACAAGGGGGGTGGCAACAAAAGGGGGGCATGTATAGGGGAACAACACAGTGGGGGCATCTACATGGGTTGCAGTATAAGGGGGGCAACAGAGAGGGGCCATCTATAAGGGGGGGCATCAATATGGGGGACAACATAAGGGGGGCATGTATAAGGGGGCAACACAGAGGGGCCAGCTATAAGGGGGGGCAACATAAGGAGGACAACATAGGGACCATCTACACAGAGGGGGGCATATACTATCATGGGGATGACATAGTCAGCCTACCCACTTAAAGTGACTGTACCACCAGGCCCAAGCTGAAGCACTGGAGGCGACCGACCCACCCCCAGTGGGAAGAAACCCTAGCCCCTCTATGACGTGTCTCCATTAGAATCAATGGATCCCTATCATAGAGGTGCGGGGGTTTCCTCCCACTACGGGTGGGTCGGCCGCCTCCAGTGCTTTAGCCTGGGCCTGGTGGTACAGTCACTTTAATGAGGGTGTAAAGGGGCCAATACAGATGTGCAGTGTGTATAGAGATGAGGATGGTGCCAGTATGAGGAGCCTAATATGTTTGTCTGTCAGATTCTGTGGATTCGTGGCTCGGAGAAGTTCTCATGACGGCCCAGGACAGATGGAGAAGAAGATGAAAAGGAAAGAACTCCAATTAGAGAAGACGTCCAATGTGAGTCACTTGATATAACTGCACTGTAATGTATATGGTGTACAGAGCCTGTGTAGAGATGGGGCTGCCTCTATATGACTGGATGAGGTGATGGTGATCTGTGTACAGTGGATGTTAGTCAGTATGCGGTGGTGTTAGTCAGTATGTGGTGGTATTTGTTACTTGTAATCTGGTACAGTGTTTTATTGGTCTTAGTATACTAGATTTGGTCAGTAACAATATGGTGGTGATGGTAGTGGTTGTGGTGGTAATATTTCCCCCTTGTATACTGGTATTATTGGTAATATCAGTCTCAGTATACAGGATTTGGTTAGTAACAGTATGGCGGTAATATGTATGGTGATAATATTTCCTATATACTGGTATTATTGGTAATATCTGCCTCTAGCTATTATCTATGTATCGCATCGCTTGGTCGAGGAACGGGGGGGGGGGGGGGCCAAGTTGAACTCTTGCACCAGGGCCCAAGGGACATTAGCTACGCCCCTGCTCTGGGCGGTAACTAGATAATCATAATAATGGAGATAGTTCCATGTAAGAGGTTCAAAAGAAAAATATGTTGACAATTTTACCTTCTAGTAAAGTTCATGGAGCTTTACAAGCCGATATAAAGGGCAAATGTCAGAAGGCAAAGTTACTGTATGCACACAGAGATATCCAGAGAGTAGAGAGCCGCCATGGTTACTGTATGTACAACACTTCATTACACAATAGTTATCAATACACTGCACAGGTGGAGGACAGCATAGACACCAGCGTTATATGGAGACAGACGTCTATTCACAGCATTATGAGGATGAATGATGAACGGCCGCCAGGTGCCGAGTCCCAGGAGGCGTGTACAAGCTGCGCTACACTAAGGAGTAAGGAACGTCAGGGTCACCTCAGCCGCACGTAGGAACAAGTGTACACTACCACTGTGCAAACACCAACAGAATCAATAATACCACATACACTGACTGTATGGCCATCAGATACCAGGCTATAAAGGAGTATATGTGTCGCAATATATATACATATGGTGGTTGTCCTGACGCCAGTGCTAATTCAGCGCACAGGTGTGGTGTGGATACCTGCTTTAGATATGGCCGGTGTGAGCTGTTCCCCTAAAGTGGTCGGTGACCTGCCGGGCTGTGATGGGTCCCTTGGGCTCCTGTCACAGTGGTCCGGAGTGGGAAGATGACCCACCCGAACTGTCGGTACCCACAGAAAGGGGAAGATGACCCAAGGAGTGCAGCCAATATGTGTAGGTGCTGGTGCAATGATGACTGAGTCCCAGTAGAATAAATATAATGGCTTCACTGAACCGTCTCTTAGAATTCAGGACACCTTGGCAGTGAATAACTTCCTTTGCTACAGACTGAGTTTCACTGAATCTGTGCTGGGAGACACTCTAAGTGTTGATATAGAATAGAGGCAGATGTAGCGGTACTTGTGTAGTTTAGCGTTGAGCAGTGGAGAGAAGAGGAGTTTGTTGTGAGGGTCCCTAGCCAGGGTAGTAATGTGCTCTGCTGGAACATTAGAGAGATACTTGATAGACTTGAGAGATACTTGAGCCCATGTTTTGACTATGTTGTCGCTGACCACCTTTTGCCCTGCAGTTTTGAGGTACCTGTCCTACTAGGGTAACACAAGCCCCAGCCTTGGTTACCTGGGTGTATCTAAGTGATTGAAATTATCCGGTGTCACCCGCACTGCGAGATAGAATATGTAAACCTTACGTTAACTTTCCTCTTTCTGGGTCAGTTCCTCTGTCCTAGGACACTGCCCTGCATGGTGTAGAGAGGTTCACAGCATGGGCTGGGATGATCCCCAACCAGTCCTCCTTGGAGTGTCTAACACTGCATAGTGACTTGGATAGATAGACTAGAAAAACTGAATGCCTCTGGTTGCTCCATACACATGTGTCTCTGCTCACTTCACACACTGTTTAGTCTAGACTGAACTAGACTGTCCCGAACAGGGGTCCTGGCAGAGCCAGGTCCTGCCTAACTTTAGCAGGGATGCCTACTCTGTGTGTCCTCCTCCCCAGAGAATCAGAGGGAAACTGGCGCTATACTTCCTCCTACCAAGTGACTACTTTCTACAGGGATATGTGTAACCCCCTGTGAGTGGTGGAGAAGAGAGTGTGCAGAGAGAGAAACAGAGGGATAGTTAGAAGAGAAAGAAGTATCTCCGTTGGGCCACAAGATCAAACAATACAGGAAAACAGTAACCCTATGTTCACTACAGCTGTGCAACAAACACAAGTTCACATACAAGATACTGATATCTGGTGGTGAAAGTAATAAATACCTTCACGGATGGCCAGAGTGGTGTAGTGACCCTCCTGGACTATCGGAAATGCCTCCCACAGAAAGGGGAAGTGTCCCAAGGTTACGGTGTATACTGTGTCGGTGTAAAGGGAAGAATCACAGAGTCTATTTTCCATAAATAAGCCTGGTTCACTAAGAAAGTCCGTGCTTGCAACAGGTTACACAATTATGATGTTTCTCTTGATAAAGCATTTGATTATACAATTGATAATACTGGTAGACAAATACTTGACAATACAGCAACTGAATTCTGCAACAGGAATATAGTATACAGTCGTGCGGACTGAGTAGCGTGTTAAGTGATACAAAGAAGCAGAGTAGCAGAGAGGAGGATGTTGTGAGAGTCTCACCCCAAGTAGTACTGTGCTCTGCCGGGACTTTGGAGGATGAGGTTGAAAAATATTTAGAATAAGAATACTTGTGCTTGTGTATTGACCTGTTAGTCTTCACACCACCTGATGCCCACTAGATTTGGCTGAACTGTCCTAGAGGGTGACACAAGGCCCCAGACATTGTTACCTGGGATGAGCGGAATGCTGAGGGTTCCCTGCTCACAACCGCGCTGCGAGATAGAGTTCCTAGGCTTTGTGCAACTTTGCTCTATCCGGATCAGTTCCTAGCTTACTGCTATCTATGGATACTGTCCTGCTCTGTGACAGTCCTTGTCCTCGGCGTGGGTTGAGGTTGTCTCTTACTTGTCCTCTCTTGTGAGGGTCTAACTGCATAGTAATGTGTAGCCTTACTGAGAAGAAAACTGTGTGCTGTTGTGCGTCCTACCCATAGCTAAGACTGACCTACTCTTCCTGTCTCCCATGTGACTTCCTTCCTCAGTGCATCTCAGGTGCTCTGTGAGTGGGTTAAGAGTGCAACAGAAGAAGTAAAGAGAGAGATGGTAGGAGAGAAGAAGAACGGATTCCTATTGGTTCGCAGATCCATGTGACATACAAACTAACAATAACCCTTTACATTGTTCAGCCGTGCAGCATCTGGATGCACATATCTAATACGGTGACATCTAGTGGCGAAACATTAGTAGTACTTTCATCACCACACAAGTACAATAAGTACAGACTTTTCTGAAGGGTGTATATAAAAGTAACACCCGTGGTAGGACACCAAATCTTTACAGGAGTTGTTCACCAAATTTTTTTTCTTTCAAATAAACTGGTGCCAGAAAATGTCAGAAATTCCAGTACTTATCAGCTGCTGTATGTCTTGCAGAAGTGGTGTATTCTTTCCAGTCTGACACAGTTCTCTCTGCTGCCACCTCTGTCCATGTCAGGAACTGTCCAGAGCAGCAGCAAATCCCCATAGAAAACCTCTCCATAGAAAAATCTCTTGCACTTTCTGGCACCAGTTGATCTGAAAGAAAATTTTTATTCAAATCCATGTTAAAAAGACCTATTTCATTAGAACAGTATGGATTTTAATCTTTTACAGTTTCTCCCACTTGAAAACCTTTGTCAGAAAACAATGAGAAAAGACTTAAAGTGTCCCTGTTATAACTTTTAAAATTTAAATCAACAGTAGATGTGATATAAAGCAAGAGTGAAATTTACATTCATTATTTATTTTTTACTTCCTGTTTTCTGACTTTTTTTTCCTCAAAAACAGGAAACAGTCAGAAAACAGGAAGTCCTGTGTATCCCAGGCCATCTGAGCGCTCACAGGGAGAAGGAAGTCATGTGATTGATGGACACATTGAGCTGTGACTCTCTGTACTGGCCGGAATTCCTGTGTTTAGTCTGGACCTGGATACAGTAAGTATAGCTGTTATATAGCTGCCTTCAGGAGACTGGACCTGGATACAGTAAGTATAGCTGTTATATAGCAGCCTTCAGGAGACTGGACCTGGATACAGTAAGTATAGCTGTTATATAGCTGCCTTCAGGAGACTGGACCTGGATACAGTAAGTATAGCTGTTATATAGCAGCCTTCAGGAGACTGGACCTGGATACAGTAAGTATAGCTGTTATATAGCTGCCTACAGGAGACTGGGCCTGGATACAGTAAGTATAGCTGTTATATAGCAGCCTTCAGGAGACTGGACCTGGATACAGTAAGTATAGCTGTTATATAGCAGCCTTCAGGAGACTGGGCCTGGATACAGTAAGTATAGCTGTTATATAGCAGGAGACTGGACCTGGATACAGTAAGTATAGCTGTTATATAGCTGCCTTCAGGAGACTGGACCTGGATACAGTAAGTATAGCTGTTATATAGCAGCCTTCAGGAGACTGGAACTGGATTTCTCGACTTTGTTTTACAGCATGAAAACAACAAAAACAATAATGAATGTAAATTGAAAACTTGCTCTATATGACATCAATTGTTGATTTAGATTTTGAAAGTAATAAAAACAGTGACAGTTTAAAGCCTGAAGGCATGTTGACATGAGACAATACAATGTGTAAGTTGTATATATTATATGTATGTATGGCAACATATGACCAAACTATACAACTATAGCACAACATATTTGTACTGGATTCACTGATGACATGAGAGCGGCAGCAGCAGAGGTCGGGGCAGGTAAGTATCCCAAACAAGAATGTTGTCGTTTTACCCCAGAAATGTGCTGACTCTTTCTGTGGTGTCCCACCACGGATGTTACTCGTATTTTACACCCCTCGCAAAAGTCTGTACTTCAAGTCAAAGTGGTAATGAAGTAGTACTTAAGTTTTGCCACAAGATGTCGCTACTGTATGTAACTTTACTTGTACAGTATATTGCACAGCTGTAGTAACTAAGGGGTTATTGTTTGTTATAATCTGCGCACCAATAAGAGCCTTCTTTTGTTCTCTATCTATCTCCTTTCTCTTTATACTTTCTTCTCCACCACTCACAGGGGGCATTACTCCTCTTGTAGGAAGTCATCACATGGGGAGGGGAAGTACACACCCACACTTTGTCTTACCTACGTCTTGGTGGAGAGAGGACACAAGATAGGACGGTCCCTGCTGCAGTCCAGCTGGGCCTTGGCTTTGCCAGGTCCCCACTCTAGTCCGTGTCCAATGTAATCTAGTCGATGGTAGTGGATGGGAGATGCAGACACCATTTTTTTGAAAGCAGCACTTCTACACATTATGCAGTGTTAAGCTACTCAGGAGAGGACAAGTCAGAGAACGAACACCCCAACCCAGGCCGAGAACACGTCTAAGGCTGGGTTCACACTACGTATATTTCAGTCAGTATTGTGGTCCTCATATTGCAACCAAAACCAGGAGTGGATTAAAAACACAGAAAGGATCTGTTCACACAATGTTGAAATTGAGTGGATAGCCGCCATTTAATGCCAAATATTTGTTGTTATTTTAAAACAACGGCTGTTATATTGAAATAATGGCCATTATTTACTGTTATATGGCGGCCAGCCACTTAATTTCACCATTGTGTGAACAGATCCTTTCTGTGTTTTTAATCCACTCCTGGTTTTGGTTGCAATATGAGGACCACAATACTGACTGAAATATACGTAGTGTGAACCCAGCCTAAAAGTGCAGGATAGTATCCTGATAACAAGAGGAACTGATCCGGATAGAGCAAAGTTGCTAGAAGCCTACGTACACTATCTCGCAGCGCGGGTGTCACCAGGACATCCTGACCACTCTGCTCAACTAAGGTAACAAGGTCTGGGGCCTGTGTCACCTTAACAGGACAGGTCACCCAACACTGTAGGGCAAACAGGTGGTACACGACAACAAAGGTCAAAACACAGGCACAAGTATACTTCCACTTTCAAGTCTTCAGTATTCTACTTCTTCTTCTTCTAAAGTTCTGGCAGAGCACACTACTACATTGGGTTGGGACTCTCACGACAAACCTACTACTTCTCTATGTCTATGGTCAACTATTGTACAAAGTATTTTCACAGTAAACAAGATTTATTTATGCTAACAGGACTCAGTGGTTATTGTTCCAGCACCTACACAGTAGATACACCGTCCTTGGGTCATCTCCCCTTTCTGTGGGTGGCGGTACCGATAGTCCAGGTGGGTCACAACTCCACTCCAGACCACAGTGATAAGTACCCAAGGGCCCCTCTCACACCCCGGCAGGTGACCGACCATTGGGGAAGGATATAGCTCGCCTCTTTAAAATAAAAGCAGGTGTGCTCCCATACCTGTGTGCCCAACCGGCACTGGCGTCATGACACAACAACTACAGGCTGAGCTGTATTCCGACCAACCACCACAGTAGTGGCGTCACACATCCCCACCTGGCAGGTGACCGATGAACGCCCACGCGGGCGCACACCACATTTCCAAGTAGGAGAACATTATCTATCGCTGCCTCCTTCTGGGCTCCAGAAACACGGCCTAGTGCGGGGGTGGGGGGTGTTATGGTAGACCACCCGGCTCTAGGACCCAAACAGTATCATTGCACTGAAGCTAATACCCGGCCCCAAACATGGCGCCAACACAAGGCACAAATAGTCGAATTTTACAACACTTACACTACGGCACCGACACTACAACACCGACACTACAACACTTACACTACAACACTTACACTACAACACTTACACTACAACACTTAACACTACAACACTTAACACTACAACACTTACACTACAACACTTACACTACAACACTTACACTACAACACCTACACTACAACACCTACACTACAACACCTACACTACAGCACCTACACTACAACACCGACACTACAGCACCGACACTACAGCACCTACACTACAGCACCTACACTACAGCACCTACACTACAGCACCTACACTACAGCACCTACACTACAGCACCTACACTACAGCACCTACACTACAGCACTTACACTACAACACTTACACTACAGCACCGACACTACAACACTAAGCCCCCATTACATGGTGATTCAGAGGAGCAAACGACAGGTCAGCGCTCGCTTGCTCCTCGTTCCCCGCTCGCTGCCCGCACTATTACATGCATTGACAGCAAGGGGGGGGGGGGGGGGGGGGTCACAGGGGAGCTGCCCGGGTGATCGCTGGATCGTCCGTGCAGCCCATAGAAGATAGCGGCGGTCTGCTGCCGCCCTCCTATTACACGGAGCCACAGCAGGAGATCGCTGCTATTGTGATCGTTGAGCTTCCAACATGTTGAAAGACAACGATTTTCTATTACACAAGACGATTATTGTCCGAATACAGCCAATAATCACATTGTGTAATAGGGTGGTAACACAACAACACTGACTCTCCAAGGACATAAGGCTCCAAGGCAACCGCTCAGTCCAGGGGAGAAAACACCGGAACAATGAGAAGGCAGGAGAGCCGGAGGGCAAGGGTCACCCCTGTACAGTCACGTCACATGACAAAGAAAGCGCTGACTATTTCTGGTTACACACATATCCTTTGCCTGAGTCACTTATTTGTGAATCCTATATATGACGTGTACAATGTGGTAATGCAGATCTATCATCCTTTCTGGCCGACACAGGGACAGGATTGTGCAAAATGTGAAATACACACACATCCACACATAGAAGGTTTAAAGAAGAAGCTGGAGCCATTATTAAAGGGGTTGTTAACCAAAGTCAAGTGCCAGAGATTTGTAATTTACTTCTATTAAAAAATCTCCAGTCTTCCAGTACTTATCAGCTGCTGAATGTCCTGCAGGAAGTGGTGTATTCTCTCCAGACTGACACAGTGCTCTCTGCTGCCACCTCTGTCCATGTCAGGAACTGTCCAGAGCAGCAGCAAATCCCCAAAGAAAACCTCTCCTGCCCTCCAGACTGGAGAGAATACACCACTTTCTGCAGGACATACAGCACCTGATAAGTACTAGAAGACTTGATATATTTTAATTGAAGTCATTTACAAATCTCTGGCACCAGTTGATTTAAAAGAAAAAAATTGTTAAACAACCCCTTTAAAATCCTTGTCAAAGTTTATAACCCGACTGGATCGTTTATCAGAAATCAGATGCAATCCAGGCTCTTAATGACAATGTACTGATCAGCGCGGGTTGTAGAAGATGGATCTCTTACTGAGCAAATATTAATGGTTAATCCAGGATCCTGGACTCCTTTGCTAAAAAACATTTTATTTAGGGACAGACCAAGCGCATAGATCAGGATGAGTTATACTACTCAGAAAACCCTTGTTTTACATTGCACGAGTCGCCACCTGGTGGTGTTAGGCGGTACTGCATTATTCTTTCATTTCTGCACAAGTATATTCCATGAATGAACAGATATTTTCAATTGGCAAAAAAATTTCCTTTAAAATCGATCAAGGCCCAAAACATGCAAGATCCTAGATATTTATAGCTAATGGATATGTTTGTAAATGTAAAACTGCTATTTGCCAATTAGGGGTCATCACAGAATTCTATGGCTGTGTGAATAACCCCTTAGACATATACTTATAGGCCGGTTTTTATCAGTATATTATAGACGCATTTTTGCATTGTATTATGTGCGTGAGTCGCGGGTGACAGGACGTATTTATTGCAGCACTCGCGCCAGAGGAGACATGGGTGGTGCAGGTATTTGTAACATCTCAGCCCCGTCCCTGCCCATAAGCAATTCTTACAAACAAACAAAATAATAAATCAATGAAGAATGAGCAGATTCTCTCCCATCTAAAACATTCTTGCAGATGAGGACACATCTTTATCCCACAAAAGTCAAGTCTGAAAATAGAGCGGCACTATATAGAGAAGAGAACGTCCGATCCTTGGTTCTCCCTGACGCAGCATTCTGGTGACATTGGCGGCAGAACCAGCTGAAGCTGCTATAATAAACTCTGTAACACTGAGACGGATCAATCAGAAGGTCTCCTCCATACAGCTGCAAGACACCGACAATGCTGGAGAGGAGAGAGTCACCAGGAACACCCAATCTGTCACAAAGACGTTCCCCAGCACCGGTGCCCCCCGTGTGTCATTTACCCCATAATACAGAGAGCCGTCACATCTTACAGTAGTTTGCTGCTCATCCCAACTTTAGTATAATGATCTGCAATACCAGGCATGGCCACTATCTAATATACGGCAGTGTGCCAACAAAGACAACATCATGAATCCTTCAATCAGCGGACCACTGTTTATGCCAGCCGGACCCTAACCAATCGGAATATGAAAGTTACAGAAACCACTTTAAAGGGATTATGATCACCTAAACACCAGTATAATAATATTTATTTGCATAGCGCTAACAGATTCCGCAGCACTTTTTTACATTTATAAGTGCAAAACAGGTAATATTTATAATACATTACACAATAAATACAATAAAATAGAATAAATATAATACAAACAGTTAGAGACCTGCTCACGAGAGCGTACAGACTAGGAGGAATGGGGGGGGGGGGGCGAGAGCGTACAGACTGGGAGGACTGGGGGGGAAGCGTACAGACTAGGAGGACTGGGGGGGGAGCGTACAGACTAGGAGGACTGGGGGGGGGACGAGAGCGTACAGACTGGGAGGACTGGGGGGGACGAGAGCGTACAGACTAGAAGGAATGGGGGGGGATGAGAGCGTACAGACTGGGAGGACTGGGGGGGGGGGAGCGTACAGACTAGGAGGACTGGGGGGGAGCGTACAGACTAGGAGGACTGGGGGGGGAGCGTACAGACTAGGAGGAATGGGGGGAACGAGAGCATACAGACTGGGAGGACTGGGGGGGGAGCGTACAGACTACGAGGAATGGGGGGAACGAGAGCGTACAGACTGGGAGGACTGGGGGGGACGAGAGCATACAGACTGGGAGGACTGGGGGGGGGAGCGTACAGACTACGAGGAATGGGGGGGGACGAGAGCGTACAGGCTGGGAGGACTGGGGGGGGGGAGCGTACAGACTACGAGGAATGGGGGGGTACGAGAGCATACAGACTGGGAGGACTGGGGGGGGAGCGTACAGACTGGGAGGACTGGGGGGGAGCATACAGACTAGGAGGACTGGGGGGGAGCATACAGACTAGGAGGAATGGGGGGGGGGACGAGAGCATACAGACTGGGAGGACTGGGGGGGACGAGAGCATAGAGACTAGGAGGAATGGGGGGGGGGGACGAGAGCATACAGACTGGGAGGAATGGGGGGGGGGACGAGAGCGTACAGACTGGGAGGACTGGGGGGGAAGCGTACAGACTAGGAGGACTGGGGGGGGGGAGCGTACAGACTAGGAGGAATGGGGGGGGACGAGAGCGTACAGACTGGGAGGACTGGGGGGGACGAGAGCGTACAGACTGGGAGGAATGGGGGGGGAGACGAGAGCATACAGACTAGGAGGAGTGGGGGGGGGGGCGAGAGCGTACAGACTGGGAGGAATGGGGGGGGAGACGAGAGCATACAGACTAGGAGGAGTGGGGGGGCGAGAGCGTACAGACTGGGAGGACTAGGGGGGACGAGAGCGTACAGACTAGGAGGAGTGGGGGGGCGAGAGCGTACAGACTGGGAGGACTGGGGGGGAATGAGAGCGTACAAACTAGGAAGACTGGGGGGAAACGAGAGAGTACAGACTGGGATGACTGGTGGGGGGGGGGCGAGAGCATGCAGACTGGGAATATTGGGGGGGACGAGAGCGTACAGACTGGGAGGAATGGGGGGGACAAGAGCATACAGACTGGGAGGACTGGGGCGGGGAGCGTACAGACTGGGAGTACTGGGGGGGGGCGAGAGCGTACAGACTGGGAGTACTGGGGGGGGCGAGAGCGTACAGACTGGGAGTACTGGGGGGGGGGAAGAGAGCGTACAGACTGGGATGACTGGGGGGGGGAGTGTACAGACTAGGAGGACTGGGGGGGGGGGGAGCGTACAGACTAGGAGGACGGGGGGGGGGGAGCGTACAGACTGGGAGGACTGGGGGGGGGGGGAGCGTACAGACTGGGATGACTGGGGGGGGAGCGTACAGACTGGGAGGACTGGGGGGGGAGCGTACAGACTGGGAGGACTGGGGGGGAGCGTACAGACTGGGAGTACTGGGGGGGAGGGACGAGAGCGTACAGACTGGGAGTACTGGGGGGGGGAGCGTACAGACTGGGAGGACTGGGGGGGAGCGTACAGACTAGGATGACTGGGGGGAGGGCGAGAGCATACGGACTGGGAGTACTGGGGGGGACGAGAGCGTACAGACTGGGAGTACTGGGGGGGACGAGAGCTTACAGACTAGGAGGACTGGGGGGGGGGCAGAGCGTACAGACTGGGAGGACTGGGGGGGGGACCGTACAGACTAGGAGGACTGGGGGGGGGGGGGGGCGAGACAAGAAGCAGCAGGTGCTTTATTTTGCTAATGTTCCAGTCATTGTACGTAGTCGCACAGTGCTTATAGGTGATTGGGCGAGCCGGTCACAGGCCATTGTCTTGTTTCAGGTAGAAAGTAAATGGCACCAAGGAGGATATAGAGTGAATGGAGAAGGGAGAGAGGAAGACGAGATTAGGAAATGTTATAAGCCTGAAGAGATGGGTCTTCAGGACACGCTGGAAAATGGGGTGTTGGAAATTAGTCTGAGGTCTTTGGGAAGGGAGTTCCAGAGAACTGGTGCAGCACGAGAGAAGTCTTGGAGGCCGGAGTGGGAAGCTCTGATTCTGGAAGATGTTAGTGTAAGGTCATTAGCAGAACACACAGTATGGGAAGGATGGTAGGTGGAGATGAGGGAGGAGATGTATGGAGGGCAGAGTTGTGGAGATGAGGGAGGAGATGTATGGAGGGCAGAGTTGTGGAGATGAGGGAGGAGGTGGATGGAGGGCAGAGTTGTGGAGATGAGGGAGGAGATGTATGGAGGGCAGAGTTGTGGAGATGAGGGAGGAGGTGGATGGAGGGCAGAGTTGTGGAGATGAGGGAGGAGATGTATGGAGGGCAGAGTTGTGGAGATGAGGGAGGAGATGTATGGAGGGCAGAGTTGTGGAGATGTATGGGGGGCAGAGTTGTGGAGATGTATGGAGGGCAGAGTTGTGGAGAGCTTTATGGGTGAGGATGTTTCTTTATCCAACCGAAAGACAGCGCACATGCTAAGCCCCGCCCCCACTTCCTGAAATCTTTCTTGCTGAGAAAGGAGACAAATTTCCCCTCTCAGAGAGGTTGCAGATTTGCCGGCTGGAGGTCCAGAGAAGCAGAAGCCCGGGACATCAAGGCGCTGACCGGCTAGAGGAAAGCTACAACATCAAGGATGATGGGGGGGAAAAGGTCATGTAAAATAAACTTTTAATTGCAGGATGAAACATTTCAAGGTTGTCCTCTTCATCACATCCATCCATCCTTATGTAAGGACAGCACATTATACAGATAGGGGTCCCTTCCTCTATAGACCCCCCTTATATAAGGATAGCATATTATATACAGATAGGGGTCCCTTACTCTATAGATGCCCCTTATATAAGGACAGCATATTATATACAGATAGGGGTCCCTTCCTCTATAGACACCCCTTATATAAGGACAACATATTATATACAGATAGGGGTCCCTTCCTCTATAGACACCCCTTATATAAGGACAGCATATTATATACAGATAGGGGTCCGTTACTCTATAGATGCCCCTTATATAAGGACAGCATATTATATACAGATAGGGGTCCCTTCCTCTATAGACACCCCTTATATAAGGATAGCACATTATACAGATAGGGGTCCCTTCCTCTATAGATGCCCCTTATATAAGGACAGCATATTATATACAGATAGGGGTCCCTTCCTCTATAGATGCCCCTTATATAAGGACAGCATATTATATACAGATAGGGGTCCCTTCCTCTATAGATGCCCCTTATATAAGGACAGCATATTATATACAGATAGGGGTCCCTTCCTCTATAGATGCCCCTTATATAAGGACAGCATATTATATACAGATAGGGGTAATAGTAACGATGAATGAAAACCAAGGACTATATGTGACTTGTGTATTCAGAGCAGCCAGTACCCCTCACCATCACCTCCTCCGCCTCCCATATTGTGTAATGTCTGTGCAAGAAGTGACTGACAGGGTCTGTGTAGTGTATACATGTATACAGAGCAGCTAGTCAGCCACTGCCATAAGGAGCAGGAGCACAGAGCATGTATATATGTATACACAGCCGTCTATTAGGTGACTGCAGAGCTCTCTATTCTCTCATTGTTCCTATCAGCCAAAAAGCACAAACATTTGGGGGGATTTTAGTGAATAGGGGCGCAGACCTGTGCTTGTACTATAGCGCTGCTGCGGGAAGCATATACAGATGGGGGGTTTAGGTTATTTAGGACCTTTAACCCTTCCTGATCTGTCTGTAATAGCAAATACATCCAATGCCCATGGATCACTGAGAGGTGACAGTGTCAGACTGTGCAGGGACCCCCCCCCCCCCCACACACACACACACACGCACACACACACACACACAATTGGTAACACCCAGTTGGCTATTGATATTTCTAGTAAGAATAAGACATAAACGGCAGATCACAGATCTATAACAATAGATGATCCAAGATTGTTACTTCATGGACACGTCAGGTATTTACTTATACAGACAGATCAGGAGTGGTGACAGGTCCTCCAATGCTCCGTCTTATGCAGTGCATTGGTGGCCAGAAGTCTGTGGCAAGGACTGGTGATTTGTGGAGCTCTGTATCTGGAGAATGGAAACCAAAGACCGTTATGTCAGGATAAAAAATGACAGCCTACTAGAGATCTACAGCCACGATACTCCAGTACTCTCTGTTTACTTTCCCTTATTATGAGCCTTCCCTGTACTCCCGATGGTGAGCTCTCCCTGCTCGCCTGATGATGAGCTCTCCCTGCTCGCCTGATGATGGGCTCTCCCTGCTCTCCTGATGATGAGCTCTCCCTGCTCTCCTGATGATGAGCTCTCCCTGCTCTCCCGATGATGAGCTCTCCCTGCTTGCTAGATGATGAGCTCTCCCTGCTCGCCTGATGATGAGCTCTCCCTGCTCGCCTGATGATGAGCTCTCCCTGCTCGCCTGATGATGAGCTCTCCCTGCTCGCCTGATGATGAGCTCTCCCTGCTCGCCTGATGGTGAGCTCTCCCTGCTCGCCTGATGGTGAGCTCTCCCTGCTCACCTGATGGTGAGCTCTCCCTGCTCGCCTGATGGTGAGCTCTCCCTGCTCGCCTGATGATGAGCTCTCCCTGCTCGCCTGATGATGAGCTCTCCCTGCTCGCCTGATGATGAGCTCTCCCTGCTCGCCTGATGATGAGCTCTTCTGATGATGAGCTCTCCCTGCTCGCCTGATGATGGGCTCTCCCTGCTCTCCTGATGATGAGCTCTCCCTACTGGCCTGATGATGAGCTCTCCCTGCTGGCCTGATGATGAGCTCTCCCTGCTGGCCTGATGATGAGCTCTCCCTTCTCTCCTGATGATGAGCTCTCCCTTCTCTCCTGATGATGAGCTCTCCCTGCTCGCCCGATGATGAGCTCTCCCTGCTGGCCTGATGATGAGCTCTCCCTGCTGGCCTGATGAGGAGCTCTCCCTTCTCTCCTGATGATGAACTCTCCCTTCTCTCCTGATGATGAGCTCTCCCTGCTGGCCTGATGATGAGCTCTCCCTGCTGGCCTGATGATGAGCTCTCCCTTCTCTCCTGATGATGAGCTCTCCCTTCACTCCTGATGATGAGCTCTCCCTGCTCTAGAAATGATGAGGAGTCCTTCCTGTTCTCCTGATGATGAGGCCTCCCTGCACTCCCGATGATGAGCTCTCCCTGCTCTCCCGATAATGAGCCCCCCCTGATGATGAGCCCCCCAGTTCTCCTAATGATGAGTTCCTCCTGCTCTCCTGATAAAGTTCTGAACACACTGCAGCCAATCCCTGGCCTCAATAATCTCCAGCACTGACATATGAATTGGACATTTTAAAAGCAATTTTAAAAAACCCAGCAGGGGGCGTCAAAACAAGTATTTAACGATAATATTGAGACATAGGAGCATATTTTTAAAGGGTCTTTCCAAGATTAGAAGAAAACACTGCTACTTTTATTGCAAAAACAGCGCCACCCCTATCCCTAGGTTGTGTGTGGTATTACAATTCAGCTTTATTCACTTCAGTGGCTGAGCTGCAAATCCCATCCACACCCAACCTGAGGACAGGAGCGGTGCAGCTTTCGGAAGGCCGTGTTTTTCTAAGACTGGACAACCCCTGTATTGTTTAAAAAATTCTCACATTTTATATGAACTAAATGAATATGTATTCTTGGGACATCCCCTCTAAGGCTGGATTCGCAATAAGTTTATGGCGTCCGTCACATCTCTCCGTCAGCCCCCTCCATGCTGGTATAATAACATATAGGGGGGAGTTATCGTCTTATAATAAGATTCTCTTTGTTGTCCAGAGCGACCGACCACAGCTCCGCTTATATTTCTCATACTGCTCTCCTTGGTTGCAAAGGATACGCGCTACTTTAACTGGAGCCAATAGTGCAGCACACCGTGCTATAGGCCGGGTTCACACTACATTTCTATTTTCATTATGGCTATTTTATAGTGTTTTACAAAATCTATAAAATGCTGGTAAAACTGATATTGCTGTCCCACTCTGTATTTTGTATGTTGTGAGTATATTATATATATATATATATATATATATATACACATACACACTCACAACATACAAAATACAGAGTGGGACAGCCTGACTGTCATAGGAGCCATGAGTAGCACTGTGTTAGTTTAGAGCTGGCAAAACTGCAGCAAGTGGAGACATCTAGTGATAGAAGAATAAAATTACATGATAGAACTGAAAATTACACAGTAAAAAGGTTATCCGGCGCTTAAAAAGTTTCTATACATTGCTGTGATCACTGGAGCAGTGATTACCTATGGACATCAGACTCATCTCTTCTCATCTGCATGCGGTGTCCCACCACGGGTGTTATTATTTTATACACCCCTCACAAAAGCCTGTATTACAAGTTGATGTGATAATGAAGTGATACTTAAGTTTTACCACTAAATGTTACTATTATCTGTATATTGCACAGCTGTAGTGGACAAGGGGTTATTACTTGTTATAATCTGCGCACCAATGAGTGCTCTCTTCTCTTCATCACCTATTTCTATTCTCCTTTTCTCTTTACACTTTCTTTTCCACCACTCACAGGGGACATTACACCTCATGTAGGAAGTCATCACATGGGGGAGAGGAAGTGCACCCCCACAATGAGTCTTACCCAAGTCTTGATGGAGAGAGGACGCAAGACAAGATGGTCCCTGCTGTGGTCCAGCTGGGCCCTGGCTTTGCCAGCTCCCCCCTCCAGTCAGTGTCTAGTGTAGTCTAGTCACGAGTGTGGTGGTGGACTGACGCACATGGGAGATGGAGAGACATTTTTTTAGACGCTATCTTTGATCCAACTATGCAGTGCTAAACTACTCAGGAGAGGACAAGTCATAGAACACCCCAAGCCGTGAACACTTCTAAAAGTGCAGGACAGTATCCTTAAACAAGAGGAACTGATCCGGATAGATCAAAGTTGCTACCAGCCTACGTACTCTATCTCACAGCGCAGGTGTCACCAGGTAAACTTGGCCACCATGCTCAATCAGGTAAAAAGGTCTGAGGCTTGTGTCACCTGAATAGGACGAGTCACCTGACACTGTAGGGCAACAGGTGGTACTACGACAACAAAGGTCGAAACACGGGCACAAGTATCTTTCTACTTTCAAGTATTCTTCAGTATACTACTTCTTCTTCTTCTAAAGTTTGGGCAGAGCACACTTCTACCCTGGGTTGGGACTCTCAGCACAAACTCCTCTCCACTACTCCGAACTTGCAGCACAAACTCCTCTCTACTGTTCTCAGCTGACTACTTCTCAGCACACAACCAAGTCACTACAGCTCTTCTATCCCAAAGACTCTTAGCGCAGATTCTGTTCTGTCACGTCAACAGTAAGGGTAGCTTCACCCGTACTGGATCCGCAGCGAATTTCACGCTGCGAGTTTGCCACGAAATCCGCTGCGGATCCATGTAGTGTGAAGGTCTATGGGGTTACATGTCCGCAGCGGAATTTTCATTCCACTGGGGATATGTGAGCCGGCCCCTTTAACCCCCCGCCGCCCACAGCCCCGGCCCGGATCATACATCACTTATTCGGTGCCGCGGCTGTGTGTGAGGCTCCAGTTCCCCTCGCTCCCCATCAGCCAATCAGTGCTGCCGTGCTGCACAAACAACCGTGGCGCCAAGCAGGTGATGTATGCTCCAGGCCAGGGCCAGGGCGGTTACAGGGGCCAGGTCACATACTGGCCCCTTTACAGATCAGACAGGACATATAGCTTATAAAAATAAAAAAGCTGTCGGGTCACTGTTGGGTGCTCGATGGCGACCACCGGCGCAACTTCACTGAAGAATAGCTAAAAACAAAGAGCCTGGACAACACCAATACTGCCAAAATCTGACCATGGACAAATACTCTTACTGATCCGTCTTAACAGAGGCACCATAAGTCCACCACTACCCCTCTCCAGCATAGAGACAATTTAAATCCTCATACCTGGGTAATTGGAGCAAGTCACTGGGAAAATGGGTCCAACAGAGACGGTCCGCAGTAGGAGATACCGGGGAAGGGTTGAAAAATTCAAAGTCCTGGTGTGTAGTAGTAGGCGTAGGTAATGGTAGGTGATGATTTAACTCGATTCAAAGTGCAGGAGCAGGCGGTAGGATGAATAGACTCCGGCCGGCAGCGTGCCTGCAAAAAAAACTTCCGCCCGCAAATGTGTGTGACGTCACAAGCTATATCCCCTGTACCTCCATACAGGGGATATAGCTTACCTCCATACAGGGGATATAGCTTACCTCCATACAGGGGATATAGCTTACCTCCATACAGGGGATATAGCTTACCTCCATACAGGGGATATAGCTTACCTCCATACAGGGGATATAGCTTACCTCCATACAGGGGATATAGCTTACCTCCATACAGGAAATATATAGCTTACCTCCATACAGGACATATAGCTTACCTCCATACAGGGGATATAGCTTACCTCCATACAGGGGATATAGCTTACCTCCATACAGGGGATATAGCTTACCTCCATACAGGGGATATAGCTTACCTCCATACAGGACATATAGCTTACCTCCATACAGGGGATATAGGTTACCTCCATACAGGGGATATAGGTTACCTCCATACAGGGGATATAGCTTACCTCCATACAGGGGATATAGCTTACCTCCATACAGGGGATATAGCTTACCTCCATACAGGGGATATAGCTTACCTCCATACAGGGGATATAGCTTACCTCCATACAGGGGATATAGCTTACCTCCATACAGGACATATAGCTTACCTCCATACAGGACATATAGCTTACCTCCATACAGGGGATATAGGTTACCTCCATACAGGGGATATAGCTTACCTCCATACAGGGGATATAGCTTACCTCCATACAGGGGATATAGCTTACCTCCATACAGGGGATATAGCTTACCTCCATACAGGGGATATAGCTTACCTCCATACAGGGGATATAGCTTACCTCCATACAGGGGATATAGCTTACCTCCATACAGGACATATAGCTTACCTCCATACAGGACATATAGCTTACCTCCATACAGGGGATATAGGTTACCTCCATACAGGGGATATAGCTTACCTCCATACAGGGGATATAGCTTACCTCCATACAGGGGATATAGCTTACCTCCATACAGGGGATATAGCTTACCTCCATACAGGGGATATAGCTTACCTCCATACAGGACATATAGCTTACCTCCATACAGGGGATATAGCTTACCTCCACCACATCTGGCCATCTTGGGTTATACTGCTACTTGTAACGCTGTGTTTAAATTAAACCATGTAGGAATCTATCATTGTGCTGGGACTTGTAGTGCGTGCAGGTCAGTGTCATGTTGGCTGCGGAGGACACACCTCAGGGCCAGGCAACAACTTATCACTTACAGATTTTCCACATGTTTTTTTTTTATTCTTTGATATTTTACTGCAGAAAGATGATGTAGCGTGTGATCTGACCCCCCACCCCCATTATCTAGTACTGATCCCCCATCCATTATATAGTACTAATCCCCCACCCACCCATAATATTCTATCCTTACATTGCAGGAGGATCCAGTGTATGATTTTTATATCCACTCACTATGTCCTATTATCTACCATAAAGTCCATATAGATTCCAGTCACTGGGGAGCAATGGGTTAACGGCTCCCCCGGCTGTGGTTGGACAGCCTGGCATTAGCCGGATCAGCTGTGGTTGTTCAGATGCTGATCAGGTCAGAAGGGCCCTGGAAACATCAGGAAAAACATGGCAAGGCTTCCCCTTCTGTGAGTATTTCTGGGATAGGGATGGACGTTATGTGCTGATCTTTATATGAATGTTACGGCCACTGTCCGTCATCTGGGACCATTCTCTGGCTCCATCACTTTTGATTCACTTGCAGCTTTAGGCTATGTTCAGACTGTACGAACAACGGCTGTTATTTAGCACGTTCCTTTGGCTCATGTTGCAATATCAGTCATAGGAACAGTATTTCAGCTCAGTATTGACTACTGTCCCGTTTGGGCGCGTCCTGTAATAAAATTCCATTGATTTTAATGGAAGGGTCAAAAAATGTCCGGTTGTGAACAACCAAAAAACAATGGGACGGGAAAAATTAAGATGTTGTTTATTTTTGTGGCTGCGGCGAACGACAGCCATTGTTCAGTACATTATGTGCACAAACGGACGTTGTTTGCATTCAACACAATGGAAAAGAATAAAGTTAGAAAACAATGGACATTGTTTTACCTGTCAAGAACGGATGTTAATTTACGAAAAAGTATGTTGTCTGAACACAGCCTTAAAGGGGTTATCCAGCGCTACAAAAACATGGCCACTTTCCCCCTACTGTTGTCTCCAGTTTGGGTGGGGTTTTGAAACTCAGTTCCATTGAAGTAAATGGAGCTTAATTGCAAATCACACCTGAACTGGAGACAACAGGAGGGGAAAAAGTGGCCATGTTTTTGTAGCGCTGGATAACCCCTTTAAGTTATAGTCACACAGTTTTCCGAAATGTATCTTGAAGTTTAAAACCATTTAGTTATATTGAGTTCAATGGGCAAACGCTCTGACAGCAGACGTATCGGTCTGTTCATGTAAAAAACCCAAAGTGATATACCTGGTGGAATATTCGGTTTAATCATCAGACCATAAAGATTGCAGTGAGGTTTATGAAATGCTAATGTCAGTCTGATTTCAGTGGCTTGTAATATCCTGTATTTTCCACTAGAGGGCACATTGGATTTGTAATATCCTGTATCTTCCACTAGAGGGCACATTGGATTTGTAATATCCTGTATCTTCCACTAGAGGGCACATTGGATTTGTAATATCCTGTATCTTCCACTGGAGGGCACATTGGATTTGTAATATCCTGTATCTTCCACTGGAGGGCACATTGGATTTGTAATATCCTGTATCTTCCACTAGAGGGCACATTGGATTTGTAATATCCGGTATCTTCCACTAGAGGGTCCATTGGACTTGTAATATCCTGTATCTTCCACTAGAGGGCACATTGGATGTGTAATATCTGGTATCTTCCACTAGAGGGCACATTGGATTTGTAATATCCTGTATCTTCCACTGGAGGGCACATTGGATTTGTAATATCCGGTATCTTCCACTAGAGGGCCCATTGGATTTGTAATATCATGTATCTTCCACTAGAGGGCACATTGGATGTGTAATATCTGGTATCTTCCACTAGAGGGCCCATTGGACTTGTAATATCCTGCATCTTCCACTAAGGGGCACACTGGATGTGTAATATCCGGTATCTTCCACTAGAGGGGACATTGGATGTGCAATATCCGGTATCTTCCACTAGAGGGCACATTGGACGTGTAATATCCTGTTTCTTCCACTAGAGGGCACATTGTGTTTGTCACTTTTTGGAATCTTTGTAGATTTTGATGAAGAACGTGCGGGATCTTCGCAATGCCACCATGTCGGATGGTTTATCGGCTCTTGCTTTTTATTGTGACAACGGTAAAAATGAATGAAGGTGACTTTTGGGATCTTGGCTTTGGCAGCTATAAAAGTGTAAGTACAAGTGGTGATGAAGGGGCGGGAAAACAGGATTTCTTGGCTCCTATACACATGGCTGCAACCTGAAATGAGATGGAGAGGGGAGAAGGCAGATCGGGAGGGCTGTGATGGAGAATTGAGGGGAAGCAATGCATTCTGGGACTTGTAGTACTGAGCGACTGCTCAACCAGGAAGTACAACCACAAAAAACTGAAACCCCCGAAACAAATGGAGTTTTTAGTGGTTTCAGGACTGAAGCAAACAGGTCTCATTCAGTCCAGCACCCTGAATTATTAGTGAATGTAATGTTTGCAGCCTGCCCTCCGCCCGTACAGCAGTCTAAATGCCCCGGCATCTGGTGCGCTCCGTCTCTGCTCCCCTTCCCCTTGGTGGTGGCGGACATGTGATCTCTGTTTCCAGGGCCGATCCTCGCTTTCCTGCCCCCCTACTGTCACCATCAGGAAGCCTCAGCCGAGAACCTGTCCACCCTTACCGCCGGCGCTTTTGCTGAGGCCTCTGAATAGTGACAGTCCACTACATGCTGCAGCCTTCGCTTTAAGTGCCACAGTCCTTTTCTTGAACCACGGCCCAGTTCCCCTGCACGGCACCAGTGTATTACCGAGCACCATTGGGGGCTGAAGGACTGAAGGGGAGGCGACCCACCCTCAGTGGGAGGAAACCCCCTCCCATCTGTGACACGACTCCATTAGAATCAATATAGCCACGTCACAGAGGGGTGGGGGAGGGGCAAGCAAACCATCCATCCCAAAAAATGGCCGACCCCATAATAATATACCTCCAATATACTGGCCGACACTCGGATAATGTACGTCCATATTAATTCAATCATTTTTTACTCTCATAGGAAAATCGCTCGGAAGGTGATTTCTATGTAGGTACGTTTTTTCCTTTGTCGCTATATATTGTAGTAATTTTATGAATTTGACCAATTTACAAATATCAGCAGGTTATAAGCATCTTGGGTTCCTTAGACCAATCAGAGAAAAATGATGGTTAGGAGCCTACTTTTTTTTGTCATCTTATCGTCATTGTGGCTTGCTCACCGCCTAATGAGAAGTCAGGCGAAAATTTTTATTAAAGTATTGTATTGCCCCCCAAAAGTTATACAAATCCCCAATATACACTTATTACGGGAAATGCTTATAAAGTGCTTTTTTTCCTGCACTTACTACTGCATCAAGGCTTCACTTCCTGGATAACATGGTGATGCCACTTCCTGGATAACATGGTGATGTCACTTCCTGGATAACATGGTGATGTCACTTCCTGGATAACATGGTGATGTCACTTCCTGGATAACATGGTGATGTCACTTCGTGGATAACATGGTGATGTCACTTCCTGGATAACATGGTGATGTCACTTCCTGGATAACATGGTGATGCCACTTCCTGGATAACATGGTGATGTCACGACCCGACTCTCAGAGCTGTGCGGGCTGTGGCTGCTGGAGAAGATGATGGCAGGGGGACACTGGGGGACACAGGACACTGGAGGGACACTGAGCATCTCTCTGCCATCATCCTCTCCAGCAGCCACAGCCTGCACAGCTCTGGGATTTGGGTCGTGACATCACCATGTTATCCAGGAAGTGACATCACCATGTTATCCAGGAAGTGACATCACCATGTTATCCAGGAAGTGACATCACCGTGTTATCCAGAAAGTGAAGCCTTGATGCAGTAGTAAGTGCAGGGAAGAAAGCATGTTATAAGCATTTCCCATAATAAGTGTATATTGGGGATTTGTATAACTTTGGGGGGCATTACAAAACTTTAATACACTGTAAATTTTCGCCGGACTTCTCCTTTAAGGTAAAGTCGACAGCAATTCATGATCTTTACAGGATAAAGAAGCAGCTAGCTGGCACCACCTAGGGATGCAGGCTGATATATGGAGCAATGCTCCTGGCACGATTCGGGTGATGCCCGTCAAGTCAAGAAACGGCCCGATGTAGTGCTAGAGTGGAGATGTAGACACGGGCAGGCTTGAAAGTATAACAATAACAATAACACTGCCGTCGCTGAAATATGCCTTCTCGATCCCTCTCCCATCCATGACCCTGCTTGAGACTGAGCTAAAAACTGACTGTCTATCAAGCAGAGACAGCGATGGGAGGGGGAGCAAGGAGGTATTCTTGCTTGCAGCAGATGAGGAGCTCAGTAAAGCCTATTTAAGCATTGTTCTACATTCTGGAGGCACAGCTGGATATATGAAAGGTACTATGGGGGAGATTTATCAAAGGGTGTAAAATTTAGACTGGTGCAAACTGCCCACAGCAACCAATCACAGCTAAGCTTTAGGCAGTGCTGAAAGAAAAGCTGAGCTGTGATTGGTTGCTGTGTGCAGTTTGCACCAGTCTAAATTTTACACCCTTTGATAAATCTCCCCCTATGTGTCTCCTTGCCCTAACAGCAACAGTTTTAGTTGTAAGTCATAATCTAGACTGCTGATAAATTTCCCTTAAAGAGTCACTGTCGTATTTTTTTTTTTTTTTTGCAGAAATCAATAGTCCAGGCGATTTTAAGAAACTTTGTAATTGGGTTTATTAGCCAAATCTGCCATTATCTGCATGTAAAAAGCCTTTTCCCAGGTCCCCCCCTCCTTCCTCTTTTTCATCCACTCCAAAAAATCTGAAAATTGTGACTTGTTGCAGGAGACGTACCCTGTCTGCTCTATGGAGAGGGGAGGGGGGAGGAGGAAGGAGGGAGTTAGCCGGCAGCAGAAAGCAGATAACAGAGGATTACAGGCACGGAGCTGGGTGACAGCTGTAATCTGAGCTCAGAGAGGTCAGTGGTGACTGTCCCAGGAGATAATGGGTGAGGTATTTGTAGATTAACTCTTTGTTGTCCTGTTTTGGTCTTTTCTTTAGCTCTCTCCATAGGAGAACAATGAAGACAGGGGGGAGAGCTTCAAACTGCTTTTTCATGATAAAAATGCATTTTTCGGCTACTAAACCCAATGACAAAGTTTCTTAAAAATCGCCTGGACTATTGATTTCTGCAAAAAAAAATTTTTTACGACAGTGACACTTTAAACCAAATCTGTCCCGTCAGACACCCCCTCCCCAAACTGCCGGAGCCGTTCTGTTGTCTTCCTTTGCTGCATGTCCAATCCTAGGGTCTGTCTCCTGGTGCCAGTATTCGGGCTAAAAACAACTTTTATTCCAGCAGCGCGGTGTCAATGAGGACATCTCTACCCTACCCTTCCAAGAAGAAGATCTAGCCCAGGGACGTGAAGACAGAAGAAAGTCAGGAGAGAGGCGCTGCAGGCCTGGGCCACAGTTGCTCTAGTCCTCGCCAAATTGACACCGCGCTGCCAGAATAAAAGTAGTTTTTAGCCCGACTACCATCCCCTGGAGATAGAAGGACTCCGGGACCAGGCATGCAGTAATGAAGATAACGGAATGGTACTGGCAGCTTGGGGCATGCCCAGCAGTACAGGTTCACTATAAATCACTATATTAATGTTCGCTCTTGATAAGGTTGTCCACTGTTAGACCATTGGGCCTTTGTGTGAGGGGTACAACATAGTGTCAGTGGCGGTCTTTGGCACCAAGCACCCCAAGCGATCGCTTGGGGCCCCCACGCCCCGCTCTTGTGCTCAAGACAGCTGGACAGGGCCGCTGCCCCGCTCGCTGCTGCCATCTGAACTGTAACTATGAACACTCGTAATGAGCACTCATAGTAACATGCAGCAGCACTGACAGGGCGGGAGACATTGGCTCCCTTCCTGTCAGTCACTCTTGTGGCCGCAGGAAGGGTTTTCCCTGCGGTCACAAGTGGCCGCTCTGTCCTTGTGGTGCCGGCGCTACAGTGACATCACTGGAGCATCAGCGCCAGGTCAAGGGGAGTGCGGCCCTTCCTGCGGCCACAAGAGTGAAGAGAAGAGGAGATGCCCGGACCCAGGTGAGTATAAGTGTTTGTTTTATTGTGTTATATACTATATGGGAGGGGGAGCACACAGGGGTCTGTTTAACTGGGGGAGCCCACATCGGGGGTCTATATAAAAGGGGGGAGCACACAGGGGGGCTATAGACTACTGGGGCTTCACAGAGGGGTCTATATACTACTGGGGGCAGCACACAGGGGGTCTATATACTACTTGGGGCAGCAAAATGGGGTCTATATACAACTTGGAGAGCACACAGGAGGTCTATATCCAAGTGGGAGAGCACACAGGGGGGCTATATACTACTGGGGGAGCTCACAGGGGTCTATATACTACGGGGGGGGCACACAGGGGGTCTATATACTACTGGTGGGGCACACAGGGGGTCTATATACTACTTGTGAGGCACACAGGTGGTCTATATATAACTGGGGGAGCACACGGGTCTGTATACAACTGGGTCAGCACACAAGGGGTCTATATAATACTGGTGGGGCACACAGGGGGTCTATATACTACTGGGGTAACCACACAGGGTGTTAATATACTACTGGAGGAGCACACAGGTGTCTATATCCAAGTGGGGGAGCAAACAGGAGGTCTATATCCAAGTGGGGGAGCACACAGGGGGGCTAAATACCCCTGAGGGAGCACACAGGGGGCCTATATACAGTGGGGGAGCACACAGGGGGTATATACAACTGGGGGCAGCACACAGGGGGTCTATATACAACTGGGGCAGCACACAGGAGGTCTATATACTTCTGGGGGAGCACACGGGGGGCTATATAAAACTGGGGGAGCACACGGGGGGCTATATACTACTGGGGGAAGCAAACAAGGGGTATATACTACTGGGGGCAGGACACAAAGGGTATATACTACTAGGGGCAGGACACAAGGGGTATATATTACTGGCGGTAGCGCACAAGGGGTATATACTACTGGCCGCAACACACAGTGGTCTATTGTTTTGGAACGCGTGTTGAGGGGGGGGCCCCAGACATAACTTCGCTTGGGGCCCCAGAAATGCCAAGACCGCCCCTGCATAGTGTCACAGCTTGTGCTCACCAGGGGATCCTCTGGTTGTCTGGTCGGTTGTCCGGTGGGCTATTAGTGTGTATTGCCAGTCTTAGAATCGTATTTTGCACTTTTTATTGATATGTTTGTGGCCTAAAGGTGTGTTCACACTAAGGAATCCACGCTGAGAAGTTCCCGCGGATTCCGCCGCTCGCCCTCGCGCACCTGCGCTCGCATCTCTGCCCGTCCTATAGACGCCACTCTATGATCAGGCACATTCTGCCGTCTACCCAAAGAATGGACATGCCCATTCTTTGAGCAGACAGCAGAATCTGCCTTACCGTAAAGTATAGTATATGGATGCCAGCCGGAACTTCTCAGTGAGAATTCCTCAGTGTGAACGCATCCTTAAAGTGAAACTATCAGTAGTTTAGAAAAATCTAACCTGCCGATACGTCCCTTTCTGCATAGTGTGTTCCGGATGAAGGTAAGTTTCTTCATTCTTGTTATAGCCTTAGGTTTATTGGGCAGTTTAGAGCACTAGAGGCGGGGCTACTGCACCCAGAGCACCAATCCGCCCCTGACCAGCCCTCTCCATTGATATACATTGGGGCAGTGGTGCTCTATTGGCCAGTAGGCCCGCTCCCCAGTGCACCACTCTGCCCGATTAGCCTAAGAATATAACCACAAACTACATGTAAATGGCATCAAGGATGAAGGTAAGAAACTTCCCTTCATCCTTAGCGCCCTGTGCACAAAAGGGACATATCGGCATCTTAGATTTGTCTAACTTGCTAATAGTTTCCCTTTAATTTTTTTCTGTCCTTTCCAGATTTTAACCCATCTGCTGTCTTGGCCTTTGTGCCCGCAAGAAGCTGCCATTTAGAGCTTGGTGGTGACCATGGGACGTTCACTCCGCCGGTATTCTATGGGAATATAGACGTAAATCTCTGGTGTAACTGGACCGTTCTGGCTGCTCCAGGAAAACACATCGTTATCTACATCACCGGCTTCAGAACAAACGAAAGCTGCAGTGATAACCTTGATGAAATCATGTTTGAGGTGGTTACTTCACCTGTAGAAAGCTCCATTGTGTATGCTTGTTGGAATAAACCTATCCATGTGTTTGCCACCGAGGCCTCTGCAGTCAATATTGTGCTACTTTGGCGCAGTTTTTCAAGTATGGGCTCTAAAAGGTATTTTGAGGGAAAATACTACGTCTTTGATGATCCTGTACTTGGACCAAATACAGAGTCTGGCAATTGTACATCAACCAGTAAACAGAGTGTATCAACCAGCGATGTTATTCAACCCTCGCTACCGAAGAAGAAGCTGGAAGCCGAGTCCCATCTGCATTCTGTATTTCCAAAATCCTCATCTAGCAAAAGTATAAAAAGCAGCATAGACCATTCTTCTGAAGTTCAACATTCTCAAGAGCCACCTACTGTAACAGAAGCCTTCAGGCCAACCCTCACTATAGACCACCTAACTACTGCGGCCTCTCATAAGGTTGTCATGTTGCCAGTAAGGTTGACTCTAACACAGAGCCTTTCAACAATTGATAAAACACTTAAGTCCCAGTTGCCGATGCTGACACAGTCCATGGAGCTTGGTGTATATAAAGATTCCACTGTGAGGCCAACAGTCGGAGACCTAGAACCAAGTCAGGTCTGGAAATGGGAAACCAATGGGAAAACCACTTACTCTGAATTTCTCTCCAAGACACCAAGCTTAATCTCAGCCACTGAGCTTCTTGGGGCAGGATATTTAGGTGTAACCAGTAGGATACTGGAGACACAAGAGTTAAATAAAGGCCAATCTGATGTAGTTCTCACCGACAGTTTGACCAAACCCTTTGCTGAGTCAATGTATATTGGAGAACCTCATAGTACAACTCAGACATATCCATATTCCAGTCCAACTAGATTACATGAAACCCCACAGTTTGGCACAACTCATATGGATACTCACTGGGAGACCTCATACTTTGATAAATTGAATGATTCTGAGAGCCAACATCCCATTAGGGAGCCACTTTTCCGTACAGCCCTTGTCACAGATCCTCCAGGACCATCACTGGTTCACATGCTCCAAACTGATTTCTCCAAGTCTTTACATTTAGATCCCCTATCATATTCCAGTAAAATACATCACAAGACATCACAGCTAAGCACAGACCAAACTAGTGACCAGGTCATCCGGCTGACCTTAGTTCCAACTAAAACCCTAAACGTCAGAGTGGCCAGTTCTGTTGAGTTTCCAGAGACCATATCTTTGAGTTTAACCAGATATATTGAGTCTACGCCATCAGATGTCCGTACAGCCCATCATACTGAGGCTAAGCCTCTTATTGTAACCCACATTACAGAACTCCCGGAAGTGTCCAAATTGAGTGTCACCAGTAAGGTAGACCTTCCCAAGATGCAGCATTTTAGTAACATCCATACCATTGGGCAATCTGCAGATACTACACACCTAGAAACTCCCTCAACTATTATAGTAGAATCTCATCTGAAAGCATCCGTTTCACAGTATTCATGGCAAGTAGCCTCTCATAGTCCTACTCCATACCCAGACCCTATGAATGAGTCACATCTCCAATCAACCTCCTTCACAGAGGAACATACATTAATATTACATATTTCCCCCTTGCGAGTTCCCCAACAACCTTCTCTGCCAAACAATGAAAACACTCAACATCCACTCATCACTCCATCTAAGCCACAAAATAATGTGATATTGGGAAACGCTGGAGTGTCCGATCCTGGGGACGTAGGATCAGATCTAACATCACAGATTGCTGCTTCTAGTTCTGCACCCCCTGTGTTACCTCCTAAAATCAGAACTTCTGTTTTGGGCTTTCAGATGGCGCACGCAACATATCGGACCACTGTACAACAACCACTTGATCCTTCAACACCACCAAGCACTGTAGTGACTCCTGGTCAACAACTAATGCTTATAAACACTGCGGCTTCTCACTCAACAACTGAAGTTCCGACTGGATTGATATATTCTAAGAGTGTGCTTCAAATTACAGAAAAGATGGACAAGATGGCGCCTGTAAATGAATATGTCTCTAGTAATTTACTAACAATCGGCTATAAGATTACAGGATCTCTTATAGAACCTACAAAGGAGCTGGACTGGTGGACCGTAAAAGATCTAGAAGCCACCGATTCTGCAGCTAGGATGTCCGAGTCTCCTGTAAGTACGGATGTGTCCTATTTTAACCCTACAGAGTCAGACAGGGATACAAGTACAAAAAAATGGGTCAATGAGGGAACGGAGAGGAGCACAGAGTCCCACCAAACTAATTCAGATCTCGATCTTCAAAATGCAGCAGGTCAACCAAGAGGTGACCTTTTCGGTGAGTTCAATGCCAAAGCTATAAAAGCCTTCAGAGGGCATCAAGATATCTGAGAACTGGAAAATACAATACATGTGATAAACCAATGTGCTTCTCTCTATTAGATGAGCAGGATGTCACTTACGACTTTGGAAATCAACCGGATGTAGAACTTGACCATAATCCAAGAGGTCAGTAGAAACTCAATGCTGATACCAGTGAGAGTAAATGTGTGCATATAAGTCACTTTTATGGCCGCTTCACAGCTGTTCTTTTTGGACGGCCATCATTTTGGCACCAAATTGCACCTGTTTTATGCAAATTACGTCTGTCATTTGCATAAACCGACCATGATTTGGTGCCAAAATGACAACTGTTTAAAAAAAAATGTTGTGTGAATATAGCCTTATAGTCCAGCTAAGGCCAGAAGATTCCAGACACACAGTCAGCTGGTGCTCCTCCCCAACAGATGTCAAGAGAGATAAGGGTCAGCCATGACACTCTTGTTTTCTGGGAGATAAGCCACCACCGTTGCTGCCAGTAATCTTCTGCACATTGAAACTTTGATTCCCACCAATTACCTTCATTAGACAATGGGAAGGCGTCAGGCAGTGGCCCTTCAGATTATGACAACAAGCGTTTGTGAGAGTCGTAGCTAACTGTGTGCGACCCACTCAGCTGAGCGTGCATTTGCATAATTCATGCATGTTTTTTCTAGTATTTTTTGACCTGCTCATGCAGCACCATTGTGTTTTTTTTATATGCACATAAATGAACAATATGTAACTATAGAGAAACTAAAAAAAACTCATTTAGATGACTCCATTATTCTTATTATTTTCAGTCTCTTTATTCATGATAGCCGCTGAAATTGAAAATAAGATTGTGGTTTTGTCGATCTTCCAAGAAGATCTTGTGGAGTCCGTCAGAGATAAGGTAACAAAAGAATAAAAAACAAAACAAAAATAAGACAAAAGACTCCAGTAAGGACGAGTAATGGAGAATACTCACACCGCCGCTTTTCTCTGTAGATTACAGACCGGATGACTTCCTTGCAAAGAGAAGGAATCTCTCTAAGCTTGAAGGAAATCAGATGGTAAGTAACCATGAATTATACAAGGTGTGTTACCCAGATGTCACCTTCTGGACCCCGAATTTATAGTGCGGTATGGTCCTGATATGTATCTGCCATCCTGCTGTCTGGCACAGCTAATCCTATGCACTGAACACTCAGATTTCATCCTCTCCTTCCCTACAGGAGCCATCGCTCTTTTATTCTTCCATAAGCAGAGCCATAAGGCGGCTTGTTTTTTGTGGGATCAATTTTTAACGGCACCCTTCAGTTTACCGTAAAATGTTATTTGACAAATACATATACTACTGCAACAGTTAGGGGTTTTTATTCCATTCACTATGTGTTAAACCCATCATGTCACCTTTATCCTGCATGTCAGTATGGCTAAAGAGATTTATATAGTTTATAGTTTGCATTTACTACATTAAAAAAGAAACTATGCGACGAATAAAAATCTGCAAATTTCCGGCAATGTGTTTTTGTTTTTTGTTTTTAATATTTTTCATTTTTCGCTTTCACTTTGCAGCTTTTATAACATTATATTGGAAGAGTTTGAACATTTCTCTATATATAAGATGAAGCCCAAAGAACTATAATAGACAGATTTGGGTATTTTCCTGTGTTTTGGACCCCCTCTTGGTTTTAGTCAAAAATATGAAATAAAATTCTAAATCCAAGCAAGGTTGTAATGGTCCCATAGGGAGCTGGAGGAATAGATGAATATGAGCGACTTGTTAGAAGGTTTTGTAGGATTTTCATAATAAATACATAATAATTCTCATATATTTCCCTATATATATATATATATAATTTATTTATTTTTTTTAGGATAAATGTGAACAGAGTTAAGTTAACATTTTGGCTGCGACTAAATCAAGAAGGAGAAGAAATGATAAACTTCCTAAAAAAACAGCTAAAGGCTCTAGAAAATGATCCCTTTTGGGCGTCCAGCGGGACACAAGTGTCATTCACAGTAGAAGGTATAAGAGCCGATCTTTTACTATTGACTATTCTTGCTCTTTATTTGGGAATACTGGGAATACTGGGAATACTGGGAATACTGAGAATACTGGGAATACTGGGAATACTGGGAATACTGAGAATACTGAGAATACTGGGAATACTGGGAATACTGGGAATACTGAGAATACTGAGAATACTGGGAATACTGGGAATACTGAGAATACTGGGAATACTGGGAATACTGAGAATACTGGGAATACTGAGAATACTGGGAATACTGAGAATACTGAGAATACTGGGAATACTGGGAATACTGGGAATACTGGGAATACTGAGAATACTGGGAATACTGAGAATACTGAGAATACTGAGAATACTGGGAATACTGAGAATACTGGGAATACTGAGAATACTGGGAATACTAGGAATACTGGGAATACCGGCACAGCTCCTGGGCTCGGGTCTATTTCATGAGTTTTCTTCTCCTCCCATATAGATGTGGATGAATGCCAGCCGGGCGGGATACACAAATGCCACCTTAATGCCCATTGTTTTAATACGTTTGGCTCTTATTACTGTGTTTGTATGGATGGGTATGAGGACCGCTCTGAGGCTACTTCAGGGACTCTGTGCATCCATTCCAAGCTTGCAGGTAAGTGTCATACCCCCAGCACACATTGAGTTTAGTCCATATTATATGGCTCCCAGTATACTCCATACTGCTTCCCATAGTAGTTTAGGTTCTCCTCTAAATAATACGACAATTTCCGACCAAGTTCTGTTCAAACTGTTTATTTTGTTTTCTGTATTTTTACATACAGTGACACAGCAAGCCTGATAGTTACAGTAGACAGCAGAGGCCCTAAGTCTTGTCAGTTACAATACAGACCCGGACGGTGCTGTGATTTAACACACACAGAATATAACACTTAGAGAGTGTGTCTGTGTGTAGCTCATGTCCCTGCAGCTGCCCCCGGTCCGTGTTGCTTCACACAGGCCTCCTCTTAGTTTATACTGTTCACATAACATTTTATCACAGCCAAAATTATGAATTTCTTCCATTTTGCTCCAATCCCCCTGGCTCAAGGGGAACTCTGGACAAAAATCTTTTTTTTCTTTTAAATCAACTAGTGTCCTAAAGTTATATAGGTTTGTAATTTACTGCTTTTAAAAATCAAATCTTCCCATACTTATCAGCTGTTGTATGTCCTGTAGGAAGTGGTGTATTCTTTCCAGTCTGACACAGTGCTCTCTGCTGCCACCTCTGTCCATGTCAGGAACTGTCCAGAGCAGCAGCCAATGCCTATGGAAAACCTCTCCAGACTGGAGAGAATACACCACTTCTTGCAGGACATACAGCATCTGATAAGTACTGGAAGACTGGAGATTTATGAATAGAAGTAAATTACAAATCTATATAACTTTCTGAAGCCAGTTGGTTTAAAATAAAACAATTTTCACTGGAGTGCCCCTTTAACTCACAGCAACCATAACAATGATGATGGTTGGAATGCTCCTTTTATTTCACGTTTCGCTGTGTTCTCGCCTCGCTCGTGTGACTTTCTTCTGCGTATGGACTGGCCGTTCTCATTTAATGCTCTCGCCATCTTCTTTCCCTATAAACAGAGATCCGTTCTCTTTCAGAACACTTTGAGATTCTCATTGGTGCCATCATCGCTGTCGCCGTCACGTTGCTGATCATCATCATCATCCTGTGTATCGTCAAACAAAAGAGACAAGCCAAACTGAAGTTCATCCCGCAGGAGCGACCGGGGGGAGAGCACGGAGCGCACTCAGGAGGCGAACGCCATGGTATACCGGGCCAACCACTGTCCAATCCCAGCAGCCATTTACCGTCCCGACATGGCAGGGAGCACCCAACGGCCAGGGATACGGCCAGCACACTGGAACTTACCAGGATAACCATTGAGCAGGCCTCATGCTGATGACTATATTGTATGGTGATCGCTGTATGTGAATAAAGAGCAGAAATGCTGGGCTATACATGGTGCTAATAAATCTGCTCTATGAAGTCTACAGACTTGGCCTATATCTACTGTGATAGCCAATATCTATTATTCTAGTACATTTAAACCAGATACCCGTACTGTTTGTTTTTTTTTTTCTCTACAGCTCTTGTGCAGACCTATGTGTATCCATGGTAACAGACTACAAACAAACCCTGTGTAGTCTGATCCTACACGCAACTTCTTTCTATGTATATGGTACTTGCGAAGCAGCTGAATATATGTCCTGAAGACGTAGAGGACACATGGGAGTATAGCGGTAGGATTACAGTTCATATATAGTCTGTAACCATGGAGACGCATCCTGGGGTCAGTTATGTAGGCAAATCAGAAAATGGTGCAACATGAGACCGGATTCTGCAGATCCATTTAATCCAATATCAAAATCCCAAAAAAGCATAAAAAGCAGGAATTGTCCTCATGTGGGGGGGGGGGGGGGGAGTTTGGAACCTTGCCCCCTCCCCCAAGGCCAGGACGGCGACCAGAAATCTCTGTGACCTGGCGGGGGGATTAGGTGATTAGGTTCCAAACTTCCCTCCAAAGTGTGAGGACAGTTCCTGCTTTTAATGCTGATTCTGGATCTTGATATCGGTTGAAAGATAAGTTCACGCTCCAATATTTTCTCTAGTATTTTTTGAATTGGAGGCCGGTGGATGTTTTCTATACTTGAGGAATTGCAGCAAGCCTGGCCGTGATTATTTGGACGTTGTGTATTGAGCAGCAGTGAGGCATCATCATTCACCAAGTGTAAGTGGATAGTGTTTTGGTGGGTATTCACTTAGAAAAGACGGTACCGCTCCCAAAAGCTGTGGATTTTTTTAAGGTTCTGATACCAAATGGAGTCTCTCTCTCTGGTTGGAGTTGTGTACCGCATTGCTTCTCTATAATAACTGCATAAAGGGGTCGCCCAACTTTCTTACACTTACAAATGCTTTGCCCCCTGCTCCCATACTTACTAGTCTAGGAGAACGCCCAGCTTACACACAGTTTGTTTTCTCACCAGCAGGTGGCGCTGTCTCCTGTGATTTTTTTTTTTGCTGTATTTGAGGTCTGTTCCATCATTGGAGAAAAAGAAGAAAGTTCTGTTCTCGGACCAATATATTATATGACTGCACCAACCTGACTCTTTTAATTAGTTGTCACTACGGTATGAGTCACTATGAATTACAATAGGAATCACTTATGACTACATTATTGTTTAAAAAAAAATGAAAATTGACTTATTATATAATATCTTACAGGGGTGACCTTTGCCATTCATTCAAGTCATAGATCCTACATGAGGCAAACCAGAGAAAGCAGCAAAATTCAGAGTACCCCCATAAGTAAGCCAGTCTGAGTGTATCTACTGTTTATAGGGGTAGCTCCCCCCAAAAAATTCTTTTAAATCAACTAGTGCCAGAGATCTGTAATTTACTTTTAGGGTGCCTTCACACCTACCGAGTCGCAGCGTTAATAACGCTGCGAGTCAGCTAGGTCCTGGCAGATCACTGTCAGTACATACACACAGAGGTCTGAACGACCGCTGCGTTTATGTAAATCTGCCAGCCGCTTAACCCCTTCTGATGCCGGCCGCCTCCCGCTCCGCTCTGTATACATTACCTCCTCGCTCACCGGGGTCCCGGCGTCCTGCTCTCACGCCCGGCCAATCAGTGGCTGCGGCAGGGTAACACACTGATTGGCCGGGCGGGAGAGCAGGACGCCGGGACCCCGTGGAGCGAGGAGGTAATGTATACAGAGCGGAGCGGGAGGCGGCCGGCATCAGAAGGGGTTAAGCGGCTGGCAGATTTACATAAACGCAGCGGTCGTTCAGACCTCTGTGTGTATGTACTGACAGTGATCTGCCAGGACCTAGCTGACTCGCAGCGTTATTAACGCTGCGAGTCGGTAGGTGTGAAGGCACCCTTAATTTGAAATCTCCAGTCGTTCATAACTTATCAGCTGCTGTATGTCCCACAGGAAGTGGTGTATTCTCTCCAGTCTGACACAGTGCTCTCTGCTGCCACCTCTGTCCATGTCAGGAACTGTCCAGAGCAGCAGCAAATCCCCATAGAAAACCTCTCCTGCTCTGGACAGTTCCTGACATGGGCAGAGGTGGCAGCAGAGAGCACTGTGTCAGACTGGAGAGAATGCACCACTTCCTGCAGGACATACAGCAGCTGATAAGTAATGGACGACTGGAGATTTTAAATTAAAAGTAAATTACAGATCTCTGGCACTAGTTGATTTAAAAGAAAGCTTTTTTTTGTTAACAACCCCTTTAAATGTCAAGCAAACTCACTGTTTTTGCTCTATTGCCTTTGTACACATAGATTGGATATGTACGGGTCCATACATGTCTTATCCCTGCACAGATCTCTATTGGAAACTACAAGTGTATGGGGTTCAGGGGTACTACCATGGGGGGCACTAGGGGAGATGCCTACCATGGGTGACACTAGGGGAGATGTCTACGATGGGGGGCACTAGGGGGGATGCCTACCATGGGGACACTAGGGGGGATGCCTACCACGGGGGGGGGGGGGCAATGTCTACTAGGAGGCAATCAAAACTTTGCTATGGGGCCTTGCCCTTTCTAGTTATGCCCCTGGTCAGACCCAGTCCTATAGTAGTCAGTGGGATGGTTCCAGGGTGTCAGATTGCTGGATTGGCCCAGAAAAACAGGATCCTGCAGGATTTTTCTATAAAGTTCTGAAACATTTCAGTAGAAAAAGCTGTACGCCAGCCTTAGAAAGTGGCTGACTTGGTGCCTAATCTGATTCTACTCAATGGGCAACAAGGTGAAAATGTGCACTGGAAAAAAGGTGATAAATTTTCTGCCTGTGACATCGGCATAAGGAAAAGTGCAAAGATAACTTATATGAAGACAACTACATCATCAGACTCGTCATCTTCTCTATGGGGGAATTCATTAGGTGGGCATAGACTGTACCCATCAGGACTCCTGTGGTGTGTGCTCGACCAGTCACCTGCTAGGTGGTAGAGTGTGACTCCACTACTGTGGTGGTTGGTCGGTGGAATATAGCTCAGCCAGGTGGTAGGTTGTTGTGACGCCAGTGCTAACTCAGCATACAGGTGTGATGGTATACCTGCTTGTGTGTGGCTGGCTATACCCTTCCCCAATGGTTGGTGACCTGCCGGGTTGTGATCGGTCCCTTGGGAATTTATCATGGTGGTTCCAGATGGAGTTATGACCCATCCAGAAAGCGGAGATGATCCAAGGACGGTGTAGCTTGTGTGTAGGTGCTGGTGCAATTATCACTGAGTCCCAGTAAAATAAATAAACTCTTTCTTTACTGGTAAATCTTCTGTCATACAAGTCAATGGTATAATACTGTTTGAGGTAGAGAGCAGAGTAGCAGTGCTGACTTGGTTGTATGCTGAGAAGAGTAGAGAGTTCAGAGCAGTGGAGTAAGTTGTGAGAGTCCCAACCCAATGTAGTACTGTGCTTTGCCGGAACTTTAGAAGAAGAATACTTGAAAGAAGAAACTTGAAGAACTTGTGCCCGAGTTTCAACCTTTGTTGCTATACCACCTTTTGCCCAGCAGTGTCGGATGACCCGTCCTATCAGGGTGACACAAGCCCCAGTCCTAGTTACCTGAGTTGAGCGAAGTGTCCAAGCGTGTCCCGTAGTAGGTTCGTAGGTACGTAGGCTCTTAACTGCTTTGCTTTATCCGGATCAGTTCCTCTGCTCTAGGTTACTGTCCTGCACTGTGTTAAGATGTTCATGGCATGGGTTGGGGTGATCTCTGACTTGTCCTCTCTTTAGGTGTTTAGCACTGCATCTTGAGGATGTGTTGCTTTAAAGAGAGTCTCTGTTTTCTCCATAGGGGCACACTACAGCTGGTCTTTCCCAGATCTGTGTGTCCTGCTCCACTAAGAAACAGAAAGGAACTGACTAAGTGTGGGTCTACACTTCCTCTCCCCATGTGACAACTTCCTACAGGGTGTATGCAACAGCTCCTGTGAGTGGTGGAGAAGAGAGTGCAAGAAGAAAGAAGGACAGAGACAGGCAGAAGAGAACAACTACTCTCATTGGTGTGCAGATCACTCTCTGGGGCGGCATCTAACTTCTCCAGCATTAGTAATCGAATGCAGAATGATCGGATTCCAGTATGCCCCAGTCATGCTCATCTCTAGAATTCACCAGAAAGCTGGTATAAAAGGTTTCGGTAAGAAGTTTAGGTCATAGCCCGAGTGTTTGGCCTCATTCACACGTTCAGTGGTTTTTCCGGTCCGCTATTTGTACTCCGTGATGTATAAAAAATGGTTTGTAATTGCATTCATAGTACTTCTGTATCCATATCTGCAAAAAAGTTTGATTAGATTTGATCCACATCCGTGACGTCCTAGAAAACACGGATCTCATAGACTTCTATTGGTAATCCGTAACGCAATCACAATCTGCACTAGGATGTGTCCTATTTTTTTTGCTGTACAGATTGCGGATCCGCAATAGAACGGACTGTGTGAATAGAAATCAATGGGCAATAAGTTGCGGAGGTGTGACTGAGGCCTTACACATTGGTGACACATGGTCACAGATCTGCACAATACGGCCCAGTTGTCACTGCTGAGCTGTCTCTCCGCTATATAGTCAGCATTGTCCATGAATGGCGTCCTTATTGACTTCTCCGGATGTCAGAACTGCCGCCAGCTACTTGTTTGCCTAAATGATCTTATTGTTGGTCTCAATGACGGCTCTGAGAAGCATTTGTCAGCACATTGCGAATTCTTCCTCCGCCGATCCCAGTAAGAGAGAAGCAGAGACAAGAGAGAACTGGGAAGGGAATCGCTGATCGCAAAGACGGATGAAGTAGTATGGCCGAGTCTGCACTGTCTCCTATTACCATTAATTACATGGAGCTTACTCTGTATATATATATGTATATATATATATATATATATATATATATATATATTCAGGATGGTCCAAAAGTAGGTGGACAGTATGTGTAATAGGGTTATGTAGGGGGAGATTTATCAACCATGGTGTAAAGTGACACTGGCCCAGTCGCCCCCGGCAGCCAATCAGATTCCACCTTTCATTCCTCACAGACTCTTCCTCACATGCAGCCGCGGCGCCGGGCAGGTAATGTATGCTACAGGCTGCGGGGGGTTAGGGGGGCCGGGCAGGTAATGTATGCTGCAGGCTGCGGGGGGTTAGGGGGGGCCGGGCAGGTAATGTATGCTGCAGGCTGCAGGGGGTTAGGGGGGGCCGGGCAGGTAATGTATGCTGCAGGCTGCGGGGGGTTAGGGGGGGCCGGGCAGGTAATGTATGCTGCGGGCTGCGGGGGGTTAGGGGGGCCGGGCAGGTAATGTATGCTGCAGGCTGCGGGGGGTTAGGGGGGGCCGGGCAGGTAATGTATGCTGCGGGCTGCGGGGGGTTAGGGGGGGCCGGGCAGGTAATGTATGCTGCGGGCTGCAGGGGGTTAGGGGGGCCGGGCAGGTAATGTATGCTGCGGGCTGCAGGGGGTTAGGGGGGCCGGGCAGGTAATGTATGCTGCAGGCTGCGGGCTGCGGGGGGTTAGGGGGGCCGGGCAGGTAATGTATGCTGCAGGCTGCGGGGGGTTAGGGGGGCCGGGCAGGTAATGTATGCTGCGGGCTGCGGGGGGTTAGGGGGGCCGGGCAGGTAATGTATGCTGCGGGCAGCGGGGGGTTAGGGGGGGCCGGGCAGGTAAAGTATGCTGCAGGCTGCGGGCTGCGGGGGGTTAGGGGGGCCGGGCAGGTAATGTATGCTGCAGGCTGCGGGGGGTTAGGGGGGCCGGGCAGGTAATGTATGCTGCGGGCTGCGGGGGGTTAGGGGGGCCGGGCAGGTAATGTATGCTGCGGGCTGCGGGGGGGTAGGGGGGCGGGCAGGTAATGTATGCTGCAGGCTGCGGGGGGTTAGGGGGGCCGGGCAGGTAATGTATGCTGCGGGCTGCGGGGGGTTAGGGGGGCCGGGCAGGTAATGTATGCTGCGGGCTGCGGGGGGTTAGGGGGGGCCGGGCAGGTAAAGTATGCTGCAGGCTGCGGGCTGCGGGGGGTTAGGGGGGCCGGGCAGGTAATGTATGCTGCGGGCTGCGGGGGGTTAGGGGGGCGGGCAGGTAATGTATGCTGCAGGCTGCGGGGGGTTAGGGGGGCCGGGCAGGTAATGTATGCTGCGGGCTGCGGGGGGTTAGGGGGGCCGGGCAGGTAATGTATGCTGCGGGCTGCGGGGGGTTAGGGGGGACGGGTTACAGACTCACAGTGGATTGAAAACTCCGCTGCGGATATGTAACCCCATTGAACCTCACACTACCAGGATTCACAGCGGATTTGGCTGCAAACTGGCAGCTTTAAATCCGCTGCGAATCCGGTTGGTGTGAGGCCTAATATGACAGAACAGGTTTGCATTGACCCACATGGACCTTTCTTATATCGAAGCATTTCTCACAAACAGCTTTGTAGCCTAAGTGATAACTTTTTTGACCGACAGGACACATATCCAGAGGTGAGTGCTGAGCGCTTTTACTGCCGTGGAGACTGATAAGATAAGCGCTGATACCGCTCTATGGTCCCCGGCCGCCCATCATCTGTTTATGAGCGATTGTCGCCAGAAATACAATGTGCAGACGTCGCTTCCCGAGCAAACGATGGGGTTATGGCGATGCTCTGCAGCTGCGGATGGGTTATGGCAATGCTCTGCGGCTGCGGATGGGTTTATGGCGATGCTCTGCGGCTGCGGATGGGTTTATGACGATGCTCTGCGGCTGCAGATGGGTTTATGGCGATGCTCTGCGGCTGCGGATGGGTTTATGACGATGCTCTGCGGCTGCAGATGGGTTTATGGCGATGCTCTGTGGCTGCGGATGGGTTTATGGCGATGCTCTGCGGCTGCGGATGGGTTTATGGCGATGCTCTGCAGCTGTGGATAGGTTTATGGCGATGCTCTGCGGCTGTGGATAGGTTTATGGTTATGCTCTGCGGCTGCGGATGGATTTATGGCGATGCTCTGCGGCTGCAGATGGGTTTTCGGCAATGCTCTGCGGCTGCTCCACTTCCCTGGTAAAGATTCGTCTCTTATGAGAAGCTGATGGGTCCTGTGGCTTCTTGTCCGCTCTCATTTCTCGCCCCGTTTTGATGATCGCTGACGCCCTTTATACTTCTTCTAGGCACAAAACAACCTCATGAATCCACCTCATACACTTCCATAAAGGAGACGTCCGACTAATTTTTTGAGCAAGACAGTGGACAGAGGTGGCGGCAGAGAGCACTGTGTCAGACTGGAGAGAATACAGCACTTCCTGCAGGACATACAGCAGCTGATAAGTACTGGAAAACTGGAGATTTTTAATAGAAGTAAATTACAAATCTCTGGCACTTGTTGAATTGAAAGGGGAAAAAAATGGTGTACTACCCCTTTAAATAGAAACAATTCACAATCCATTTCACTAGGACGGTGCGAATGTTCTAATGGAAAGCCATCTCGGTGTCATTACTCAGACGTTGCTGTCAGAGCTGTAATATAAATAATGATTCATTTAGAGGAAGAAGAGCTCGGCGGGTTTTGCCATGTTGAAGCTTCAGACTTTTAAAAGCTTTCCCGTCTGCGATTCAATTAAACAGAAGATGTTTCCACCTAATCTGCATGACGTCTGCGCCGGGAGAGATGACTGCGCCGAGCGAGGGATGAGGAGGGATGACTGCACTGAGCGATGAGGAGGGATGACACAGCACACGAGCCGCAGCACATCACCTCCTGTCACTCCACACACTAGGGTCTCATGGTGTCAAAAGAAAGTTCCAGAAATGGGAATTGTGAATCCTGAGAATACAAATTAACCCTCTAACGCCTGAGCATCTCGTGTTCTCCCGACAGAGGAATGTGTGTGGGCCCAGGATCACAATGAGCAGCTTTGTTTCCCTCTTACACTGCAGGCAATGCACACAGCTTTATAGAGTAAAATTCCTATGTGAACATAATGTAAGAATCAAGCTGCTGTGTCTGCAAAATAGATTAAATTGATACCACGCTGCACTGGGAGGCTCAGAATCTCTGCATATAGGAAGAATTAAAGGGATAGTTCACCAAATTTATTATTTCTTTTAGATCAACTGGTGCCAGAAAGTGCCGGAGATTTGTCATTTACTTTTATTAATCTCCTGTCTTACAGTACTTATCAGCTGCTGTATGTCCTGCAGGAAGTGGTGTATTCTCTCTAGTCTGACACAGTGCTCTCTGCTGCCACCTCTGTCCATGTCAGGAAGTGTCCAGAGCAGGAGAGGTTTTCTATGGGGATTTGCTGCTGCTCTGGACAGTTCCTGACATGGACAGAGGTGGCAGCAGAGAGCAGTGTCAGACTAGAGAGAATACACAACTTCCTGCAGGACATAGAGCAGCTGATAAGTACTGGAAGACTGGAGACTTTATGGCACCAGTTGATGTGATGAATAACCCCTTTAAGGGATTTGTTATATATAGCCCTGTGCGATGTTCTGCAGGATGTATCTTGTTCATTGGCAGCTCCATTATGTAATGGTGCGTTTACGCAGAAAGATTTTTCTGACAGATCTTTGAAGCCAAAGCCAGTAACAGACTATAAACAGAGATCAGGTCATAAAGGAAAGACTGAGATTTCTACTATTTTCAGGACCATTCTTGGCTTTGGCTTCATAAATCTGTCTGTGTAAACGCACCCTAAGGGTCCATTTACACAGAAAGATTATCTGCCAAAGATTTAAAGCCAAAGCCAGGAATAGATTTGAAAAGAGGAGAAATCTCAGGCTTTCCTTTTATCCTGATCTCTGTTCATTGTCTGTTTCTGGCTTTGGCTTCAAATCTTTGGCAGATAATCAAAATAAAAAAACTGTTCAAAATGCAGAAAATTTCGACTGGGTTCAAATTACGTTTTTTTCAAAAACGGCTGCATTTGTGTGATTGTGCGATGTGATAACCTTATATACTTATATACTTGTCCGTGATATATACGTCCCACATTACCCCCTCCTCTGGGCCTGTAGTTATCGCCATTAGGAATTTTTTTCCGTTCCGTTTGTTCGTTGTTTCGGAGACACAATAGATCTTGTTTTATTGGTATAAAAAAGCGACTGTGAGAACCCCCTGATGCTCGCCAGCCGTAACACCGGTCAGCGACTAAACGCCTTTAATTAATGGATTTTTCCTGTGAATTCTATAAAGGAGAAAACCAAATATAACATTTATTCCTAAGCCCCGAGTGAAAGTGCAGAGCTGTCAGTCCGTGAATGCGAGTCATGCGGCCGTGGTGTGGGTCAGCGGAGGGCAGACAGAGGGGAGGGAGATAATAGAAGGCTCCGGAGTGTGGAGGTAAGGGGCAGCGCTGGGAAGTTGTCAGGACTTCATCAATGCGCTCTACTGTACTTTCTATAAGGATTGCTTCCTCCATATTCAACATCCCTCTAAGGTCTGTTGAGTGGGGTCATTTTTTATTACATTGTCATTTAAAGGGGTAGTTCACAGAAAAAAAAAATTCTTTCAAATTTACTTGTATTTAAAAAAAAATCTCGTCTTCCAGTACTTATCAGCTGCTGTATGTCCTGCAGGAAGTGGTTATTGTTTCCAGTCTCACCCAGTGCTCTTTGCTGCCACCTCTGTCCATGTCCGGAACTGTCCAGAGCAGCAGCAAACAGAAAACATCTCTTGTTCTCCAGACTGGAAAGACTACAGCACTTTCTTTAGGACATACAGCAGCTGATAAGTACTGGAAGACTTTCGATTTTATAATAGAAGTAATTTACAAATCTCTGGCACGTTCTGGCACTAGTTGATTTAAAATAATTTTTTTTTTGTGAACAACCCCTTAAATAGATAAAAGCAGGAGATGAAGCGGAGACCACATCCATTACAGGTCACTTTGTGACCCCCAGCATGCCACCATGCCCACCACTGCCCAGAAGGGGCCTGTTACTGTGGCCCCCACCAAAATAGGAGTGTGTACTAAACAACAGACAATAGAAACAATGGGGCAGATTTGTGCCACATATATTACAGGTTTTTAGACCCGTCTCCTGCCCTATGAGGCCCTGTTTACACAACCCCTCTTTTTGAACGTTTTAAAGTTGTATTATGGAAATGATGGCCGTAATTTGCATACTATGACTCATTTTTTCTGAATTTTTTAATAATTTATAAAAGACGATAAAAACGGCTGATCGTTTCATTAGGCCTTGACCTAAAATCAACTAGCCCACACTTCCTAATATTAGCAGAGCACCGTCCTAATATTCATGAGGAGGGACGGCCGTCTGCAGGGTATTAGTGCACTGAAAGTGGTAGCCCCGCCCCCAGAGCACTGAGACGCATAATTAGCATATTAAATAAACTGCTAACATCTTGAAAATGGTGCAGGGGTTCTTCAGTATTTTTTTTTACCCCAGCCCGTGCCCATAGGACACAATTTTGTAAAATAAATGTTATTCAGAGGGGGGGTATATATTCCAATATACCCGTGTTACTTAGATATATCACACTATCTGTGCTCGCTGTATACTGAGAGATACTGCAGCTCACTGTAAATCTGTCATATAATGTAATACTGACAGCTCCCGCATGCTGTTTGTGAATCACTTACTGTACCTTGCATTTTCCTCAGGTTTTAAGCTGCATTAAAGGCCGAGTCACTAAGCACAACCATATTTCTCCTGTCTCCGATGCGTTCTGCTGAGATAAGATTTAGTCCGTGTTGGGATAATCTATGACGCAGCCTGTCCACCAGGAAAATTTAAGCAGGTGTTTCTCAGGCCCTGAACTATATATATTTTATGGCTTCCTGACATGATAATGTAACGACAGAACTAAATATCACATGCCGCCCTTTACAAACCCTTAAGATGGCGGCAAACCAAGATAAGAAGTTATTTATGATACAAGGTAGAACAAAAATCACTGCTAGAATTAGATAAATGATAGTAACCTGAACCTTAAGGAGGGAGATGCTGAGTTGTATTATAAAATCCGGCTGTGAACACCAGAAACCTTGTTCTGTGCCCCTGTGTCGAGTCTACACAGCCAACATTTCCACCTACAGTATGAGTTATGGGGCTTGGTACGATCGGGCAAGAAATGTCTGGCACTATACAACAGTAGAACTGACTTGTACAACAAGTGGTGAATACAACAGGTGGTGCAGCACAGGGCTAGCTGGGTGCATTAGTGCCTTGTATGTGTCACATAGCAGGGTGGTATGTAGTGTCCCAAAACCCTGCTTGTTGTGCTGCTGAAAGTGTCTTTGTTTAAAAATCTTTTAAATCAACTGGTGTCAGAAAGTGCCAGAGATTTGTAATTTACTTCAATTAAAAAATCTCAAGTCTTCCAGTACTTAGCTGCTGTAAGTCATAGACATATATATGCAGGACATACAGCAGCTTATAGCATCAGATAGGTCATCAGCTATTGGACATTGTGTGCCATGATCGGGATAGTCTCCTGCCCCCTCCATATCTCAGGTGGCTTACTTTCAAGATGTGGAGTTGTTAAAAGCAAGCGCTGGATTTAGCCATCTTCTGCTCCCCGTACAACCCCTTTAACCCCTTAGCGACCCATGACGTATCTGATACGTCATGGTGCCGCTCGGGGTGTTCAGAGCGGGGTCCCGCCGGGACCCCGCTCTGAACGGCGCTGATCCCGGCTGACACGTGCAGCCGGGCAGTGCCTCTATTAGCCGGCGCGGGTCCCGTTGCCGCGCCGGCTAATTAAGCCTCTAAGTGCAGCTGTCAAACCTTAGTGCAGCTGTCAAACCTAAGTGCAGCTGTCAGCACTTAGATGCTGTGTTCACACTGCCCTGGTGTCTAGTGGGACGGATCTCCCCCCCGCGATGCGATCGCGGGGGGGAGATCCGTTCTTCTGCCCGTGCCGGGCCTCAGCGTCGGAATGACGCTGATCCCGGCTCGGCAATAGATTGCTGTGGCCTGCAGCAGGCCATAGCAATCTATGACCGATCTAATCGATCTTTGCTGTGTATATACACAGCATTGATCTCTATGAGAGATCAGTGCTGTCTATATACAAGTCCCCCCGGGGGGGCTTCTAGTTACAGTAAAAAAAAAAGTAAAAAAGTGTTTTTATTAATAAAAAATCCCCTCCCCTAATAAAAGTCCAAATCACCCCCCTTTTCCCATTTTATAAATATAAATTAATAAATAAATAAACATATTTAGTATCGCCGCGTGCGTAATTGCCCGAACTATTAATTAATCACATTCCTGATCTCGCACGGTAAACGGCGTAAGCGCAAAAAAATTCCAAAGTGCAAAATTGCGCATTTTTGGTCGCATCAAATCCAGAAAAAATGTAATAAAAAACGATCAAAAAGTCGTATATGCGCAATCAAGGTACCGATAGAAAGAACACATCATGGCGCAAAAACTGACACCTCACACAGCCCCATAGACCAAAGGATAAAAGCGCTATAAGCCTGGGAATGGAGCGATTTTAAGGAACGTATATTTGTTAACAACGGTTTGAATTTTTTACAGGCCATCAGATACAATATAAGTTATACATGTTCTGTATCATAGTAATCGTAACGACTTGAGGAACATGCATAACAAGTCAGTTTTACCATAGGACGGACGGCGTAAATGCAAAACTCCCCGAAATCAAAACAAATTCGTTTTTTTTTCAATTTGACAGCGCAAATGATTTTTTTTTCGGTTTCGCAGCATATGTTATGGAAAAATTATGCCTGTCATTACAAAGTACAATTGGTTTCGCAAAAAATAAGCGCTCATATACGTCTCTAGGTGAAAAAATGCAAGCGCTATGGACTTTTAAACTTAAAATGGAATAAGCAAAAGCGCAAAAACGAAAATTGGCTTTGACCTTAAGGGGTTAAAGGGAATGTGTCATGTAAATTTTCTTTAACTGATTAGAATCAGATACAAAAATTTATTTTAGTTATGTTTAGTTACTTTACTTTTTACTATTATTTTACTATTTGTACATTGTTATGGGGGCGCCCATTTTGCCTGGACTGTTCTTAACAGCATTTAGTGACATGCTTTACAGCAAGACTCATGGACATAGACGACAATAGACAGACCCTGTCCCCTTAAGATAAACGGAAGACATTACTGAGCGCGCTCTGTGACCTATGAAGAGGTCATTCCACAGGGAGCTGCTACTACTACTGGTGTCACATGACGCTGCAATGCTGTACAGATCACTTTACTGCAGCCTCCTCTTGTCACCACAGACACAACAGGAAGTCTGAGCTTAGTTTATGCCCCAGTGGTGAGAATGAAAACTGCAAGATCTCAGGATTATTTTATAATATAGACAGAAAAATGGAAAATTAGAAAAAAAAATCAACAAAAATTCTTTAAAAATTTGTTTAACTTAAAAGCATAATTTAAGCAATAAGTCATTTTCTGATGACACATTCCCTTTAAGGCTTTATCTCAATACTTCTGCACCTCTGGCAAACAACGGCCCAGTGTAGCCATGGTCAGAGACACAATACCCCCGCAGCAGCTGACAGAGGAAACAGCATCCCGCAGCGGCCGTGCATATGTGTAGTGGCCGATAAATAACTGTGATCCAGACACAAACATGAAGAACAGACCTAAAAAGGTCCACATGCGTTCTATGTTTCCATCATTTGAGAAATCCATTAATGTAGATGTGAAGAAGCCACAAATTCTGCATATACTATATACAGCTCCATTTTACAGACTTTTGGCAAACGTTATGGCTTTTCCCTATAAAAAACATAAACTTTTCCAAAATTGGTGCGAAAGGGGGAATAAAGCTAAAAAAGCAGCAAGAACTCGTGCCAGACAAGCTCCGAACCTAATAAGATCCGACTACTGCTATACAGCATGAAACAGCTATACCATATGGATGCAAGCATATGCTGGAAGAGTCTCATGTTGTATAACAGTAGTGTGATTCCCCGGTCACAGAGGCGGTGAGAAGCATGTGATGTTCTGCGTGATACATAGACACCACAATGCGCCTTGCAGAAATCCATAATAACCTTAATATAAATGTGCTGGGAAATAAAGGAAACGCTTGTCTTCTAACAAAGTTACTCAGATAAGTACTCAGAGTAAGGGAAAATACTAAAAGTGTAGCAGAACCCACAATCCTTTGTATATCCCTTAAAGAGACAGAGTTATCAGAAAATGACTTAGTGTATAAATAAGGTTTTCATGTTAAACAGATTTTTTAAGAATTTTTGGTGACATTTTTTCAAATTTTTTCTAATTTTCCAATAATCCTGAAATCTTGCAGTTCTCATTCTCACCACTGGGGCTAAAACTAAGCTGAGACTTCCTGTTGTGTCTGTGGTGATAAGAGGAGGCTGCTGTAAAGTGATCTGTACAGCATTGCAGCGTCATGTGACACCAGTAGATAGAGGAGACGATAGCAGCTCCCTGTGGAATGACCTTTTCACAGGTCACAGAGCGCGCTCTGTAATGTCTCACATTCATCCCAAGGGGACAGAGTCTGTCTATTGTCGTCTATGTCCATGAGTATTGCTGTAAAGTATGTCACTAAATGCTGTTAAACAGTCCAGACAATATGGCCCCCCCCATAAGAATGTACAAAAACTGAAATAATAAAAATTACAGTCAGAAAATAGAAACAGATAGGAGTAAAAGAATAAGTTTTTATATCTGACTCTAGTAAGTACCAGAAAATGCAGGTTACACATTCCCTTGTCTTGTCCAGGTCATTAAAAAAAATCATATATCCTAGCAGGTGGCTTGTAATTAATAGAGGGGGGTCCTGTATTCAGGATCTTCATCTTCTGGCCAGAGATGACATAGGTGAGATTGGGTAAGAAGGCCAGGCTATTGGGATATATCAACTATATCAATCAAAGTTGACAGCTGCATCTGAAAGTGGCCCCGGTCCTCTAAGGGGTTAATTTCAGTGGTGAAGGTCGCGCTTTTCACAGCAGAAGACAAAGTAACGTCCCTTTTATGTCATTCTACATGGAAACTCCAATTGAAATTAAGGAGAGCTTTACCAATCTCTATTCATATTGACAGGTTCTGCCCCAGAATTCACAGCACAGATTCAAGGCAGATTTGGAGATTTTGTACATGTGAACAAGGCCTTACAGCAGGCACTGCACATACACTCACAGAGCATGGTCCATGGTCAGGTCCTACTATACATAATGATTCCAGCTAGAAAGACTTATTGCCATTATCCCCGGCAGAGTTCATTATCCCGTCCACCGCTGATCTGTGAATAATGGAATCGTGCAGCAGATAAGTTATTATCAGTCATTAGATAGAAGTCTGATACCTCCGAGGACTGCAGAGACCGCGTGTCCTATCTACAAGGCCTGTGCCTGCATGGATATACTATGTATGAAGATCAGGGAGACATGATGACATCATCTGAGATGGATAACATTAAATAACATTGTAAAAAAAAAAAAATCTCCTGTCTTCAAGTACTTATCAGCTGCTGTATGTCCTGCAGTAAGTGGTGTATTCTTCCCAGTCTGGAAAGCAGGAGAGGATTTCTATGGGGATTTGCTGCTGCTCTGGACAGTTCCTGACATGGACAGAGGTGGCAGTAGAGAGCACTGTGTCAGACTGGAGAGAATACACCACTTCATGCAGGACATACAGCAGCTAATAAGTACTGGAAGACTTGAGATATTTTTTTATAGAAGTAAATTACAAATCTAAATAACTTTCTGGCACCAGTTGATTTAAAAGATTTTTTTGGGAGGGGAGAATCTACCCATTTAATGCAATATAATGTCTTGTGAAGCTATAATAACAGTTGTTCTTTATTCCAAGAGGTTAGAGCAAAAAACTGCAAAAACATCTAACAAAAATATAGATAGATATAGATTTGTCCTTTCCAGTAAATCCTCAGTGGATATGAATGGCGTGATGTAGGGGTGATCAGGCTGTCTGTACATATCACAGTATATGGGGTCCCCGGGAGCTGGAGCGCCGCCAGGACAGACTCCCCTGGGGCTCATTACCTTGTGTTGTCATGGACGGCGCAGGCTTCAGATTCTGCCTGGTACATTATGATTCTTGGTGATTTAACATTAATCTCTGGGGGGAAAAGAATACAGAACTGCAGGAAAGGGTTGGATGTCATCACACGAGCGAGAGGGGGAAATATGAAAGCAACAGGGGGGTCAGAAAGTGCTTCCTCTCTGCTATGGCTGCCAGCACCTGCCAATGCCTGCCCCGACCATGGGACTAGTCTGACAGAATTCAGCTCATGTAGCTGGAAATATCATTACTGACTTGGGAAAGTCTCCAGGAGCCGAGATGCTGCTATTTGGCCCTTAATGAGTTAAAAACTACAGTAATTTTCCCATAATTTTTGGTGTCCTGTGGTTCATTTGACCTTTATAGAAATACGGCTATTAGTGTTGAGCGAGCATGCTCTATCTGTCTGCACTATGCTTGCACCTTATGGGGCTCGGGTTACTGCAAGGCACATTAGAACTATGGTGGTATGCCATCAATTGACGGCATACCGCCAGACTTCTAAAGTGTCTTGCAGTAACATATTGTGCTTTTAATTCGTATATTTCGTTGCTTGGAAGGATGTGTAAATGAAATGAAAAAAAGCAATACATTACAGCAAGACATGTTAGAACTCTGGCGGTATTCCATTTTTTGTTCTAATTTTTATATGTTTAATTTAAATCCCAGTGATTTCAATGGTTTTTATTACTCCCATCATACACTTGAATATTTTAGTGCTCGCTCAACACTAATAGCTTTATATCTAAAGTCATAAAATTATTTTAAAAACACATGTAAAAAATGTAGGAGAAAAAGTATGAAACAAGCAGAGACCCTCTTATGCTGTTATCCGCCATTAGCATGCAGTGCTAGACCCCTGTGGAGGAGGAACTACCTCTGAGGCAAACCTTGGGATACCATAAACACTACACAGCGCAGTATACCTAAGCTAGGTATAGGTACTGACCCCAGTAGGACAAAGCTGCAGTTAATGCCTATGTATCCCACTGTAACGGACAGCTGTTCTGGGAAACCTTGGAAAGTCAGCGCAAGCACCTGAGACCTTGTACTACCCTTGAAGGACAGGCCATCTGACACTATAGGGCATAAAGCGATCAGATCAAAAAGGGATCTATACATGAGTATCTTCTTCTCTTCTCTACTACGCTATCCCGGTAGAATACACAGCTACATTGGACAGGACCCTCAAGATGCTTCTCTACTCCACTCTACTCTTACCTACAAATTCTACACAACTACACTTGGGTTATCCAAACCCAGTAGTGTGGTGTCCATTTGCCTGGGGTGGGTTACAACACCACTCCAGGCTACCGTCACAAGTGTCCAAGTGACCCAACACCCACAGAGCTGCCACAACACCGCATAGGCTACCCTGACATTCGGCGATCACGTGACACAGAGCAGGGAGAGGAATTTTTACAAATGACAGTGACACTTTAACATTGATGGCCTTAGGGGTCAGATCCCTACTGATCCCCGCTGATCCCACATCATCAGGAATCTGTATAAACCCCTTTATGGACATTTAGTAGATTTCATTTTCTTCTAAAATTATGTCTTCTGACTGATTCCCTTCTATGTGTCCAGATCAGGAACTTCCTCTTTAGATCATATGGAATTTGTTTTATTACAGGAAAGTAAGCGGCTGAACAGAGTCTTTGTTGCCACATCCTGTCAACCTCACAGCACCCTTCTGGATCATGACATGAGATATATACTGTATATCTCACTGCACCCTTTGATACATATTTTAGTAAGCAAGGGGCATTTATAGTTCTATAACTATTTTAGCTTTTTAAGGGCATCCCTTTCACCAAAACTAAGACATCCTCTGAAAATAAGACCTAATGGAGGTTTTGCTGAATTGCTAAATATTAGTAAGAAAGTAAGACCTAGCAAAGTTTTTGTTTGGAAGCATGCCCGCCGTCCGTACGCTGTCCCTTCTGTGCTGTACAAGTGTGCTGTGGTGAGCTCCCCCTGGTGCCCAGAAGCCCCCATATAATATGCTCTGTCCCTGCTGTGCTGTACGAGTGTGCTGTGGTGAGCTCCTCCCGGTGCCCAGAAGCCCGAAATATAATATGCTCTGTCCCTGCTGTGCTGTATGAGTGTGCTGTGGTGAGCCCCCCCCCTCCCCCGGTGGCCAGAAGCCGCTATATAATATGCTCTGTCCCTGCTGTACTTGTGACGTAAATTCTTCTTCATGGAAAAATAACATATCCCCAGAAAATAAGACCTAGAGAACCTTTGGGAGCAAAGTTTAATATAAGACACTGTTATATTCGGGAAAACACTGCATTTCTTAATTTTAGGAGAATGGCCTTCGTGCAAAAGTGGCTGTGTCATTTTTCTTAAGTTTACATTTTAGTATGGTATTAACTATTAAATCTGAGTAAATATACCAAAAACAACAGAACACACAAACACTGAGAGACAAGAATGGAGCCATGTCCTACTTATCATGTCAGCTGAGTCGGTGAGTGCGATCGGCATTTTGAAAAACTGACTGTGTATCCCTATCTGTGCTCTCGCGGTGGGGTTGATGTTAGTGTTGTATCTCTATCTGTGCTCTCGCGGTGGGTTTGGTGTTAGTGTTGTATCTCTATCTGTGCTCTCGCGGTGGGGTTGGTGTTAGTGTTGTATCCCTATCTGTGCTCTCACGGTGGGGTTGGTGTTAGTGTTGTATCTCTATCGGTGCTCTCGCGGTGGGGTTGGTGTTAGTGTTGTATCCCTATCTGTGCTGTCGCGGTAGAGTTCGTGTTAGTGTTGTATCTCTATCTGTGCTCTCGCGGTGGGGTTGGTGTTAGTGTTGTATCCCTATCTGTGCTCTCGCGGTGGGGTTGGTGTAAGTCAGGCATGTCCAAACTTTTTTTGAAGAGTGCCAAATTTGATGAAGTGAACATGTGCGAGGGCCGAACATTTTACATGCTATATGCTTTATAACACAGGCAGATAATAGCAAGCTGGATACCTGGGGGGCCGTAAAAGTTCGGAACGCGGGCTGCAAATGGCCCTCCGGACGGACTTTGGACATGTCTGGTGTAAGTGTTGTATCCCTATCTATACTCTTGCGGTGGGGTTGGTGTTAGTTTTTTATCCCTATCTATACTCTCGCGGTGGGGTTGGTGTTAGTGTTGTATCCCTATCTGTGTTCTTGCGGTTGGTTGGTGTTAGTGTTGTATCCCTATCTGTGCTCTTGCGGTTGGTTGGTGTTAGTGTTGTATTCCTATCTGTGCTCTCGCGGTTGGTTGGTGTTAGTGTTGTATTTATATCTGTGCTCTCGCGGTAGAGTTGGTGTTAGTGTTGTATCTCTATCTGTGCTCTCGTGGTGGGGTTGGTGTTAGTGTTGTATCCCTATCGGTGCTCTCACGGTGGGATTGGTGTTAGTGTTGTATTCCTATCTGTGCTCTCGCGGTGGGGTTGGTGTTAGTGTTGTATCTCTATCTGTGCTCTCGCGGTGGGGTTGGTGTTAGTGTTGTATTCCTATCTGTGCTCCCGCGGTGGGGTTGGTGTTAGTGTTGTATTCCTATCTGTGCTCCCGCGGTGGGGTTGGTGTTAGTGTTGTATCTCTATCTGTGCTCTCGCGGTGGGGTTGGTGTTAGTGTTGTATCTCTATCTGTGCTCTCGCGGTGGGGTTGGTGTTAGTGTTGTATCTCTATCTGTGCTCTCGCGGTTGGTTGGTGTTAGTGTTGTATCCCTATCTGTGCTCTCGCGGTGGGGTTGGTGTTAGTGTTGTATTCCTATCTGTGCTCTCGCGGTGGGGTTGGTGTTAGTGTTGTATCTCTATCTGTGCTCTTGCGGTTGGTTGGTGTTAGTGTTGTATCTCTATCTGTGCTGTCGCGGTAGAGTTCGTGTTAGTGTTGTATCTCTATCTGTGCTCTCGCGGTGGGGTTGGTGTTAGTGTTGTATCCCTATCGGTGCTCTCGCGGTGGGGTTGGTGTTAGTGTTGTATCTCTATCTGTGCTCTCGCGGTGGGGTTGGTGTTAGTGTTGTATCCCTATCGGTGCTCTCGCGGTGGGGTTGGTGTTAGTGTTGTATCTCTATCGGTGCTCTCGCGGTGGGGTTGGTGTTAGTGTTGTATCTCTATCGGTGCTCTCGCGGTGGGGTTGGTGTTAGTGTTGTATCCCTATCGGTGCTCTTGCGGTGGGGTTGGTGTTAGTGTTGTATCTCTATCTGTGCTCTCGCGGTGGGGTTGGTGTTAGTGTTGTATCCCTATCTGTGCTCCCGCGGTGGGGTTGGTGTTAGTGTTGTATCCCTATCTGTGCTCCCGCGGTGGGGGTTGGTGTTAGTGTTGTATCCCTATCTGTGGAGTTGGTGTTAGTGTTGTATCCCTATCTGTGCTCTCGCGGTGGGGTTGGTGTTAGTGTTGTATCCCTATCTGTGCTCCCGCGGTGGGGTTGGTGTTAGTGTTGTATCCCTATCTGTGCTCTTGCGGTTGGTTGGTGTTAGTGTTGTATTCCTATCTGTGCTCTCGCGGTTGGTTGGTGTTAGTGTTGTATTTATATCTGTGCTCTCGCGGTAGAGTTGGTGTTAGTGTTGTATCCCTATCTGTGCTCTCGCGGTGGGGTTGGTGTTAGTGTTCTATCTCTATCTGTGCTCCCGCGGTGGGGTTGGTGTTAGTGTTGTATCCCTATCTGTGCTCTTGCGGTTGGTTGGTGTTAGTGTTGTATTCCTATCTGTGCTCTCGCGGTTGGTTGGTGTTAGTGTTGTATTTATATCTGTGCTCTCGCGGTAGAGTTGGTGTTAGTGTTGTATCTCTATCTGTGCTCTCGCGGTTGGTTGGTGTTAGTGTTGTATCCCTATCTGTGCTCTCGCGGTGGGATTGGTGTTAGTGTTGTATTCCTATCTGTGCTCTCGCGGTGGGGTTGGTGTTAGTGTTGTATCTCTATCTGTGCTGTCGCGGTAGAGTTCGTGTTAGTGTTGTATCTCTATCTGTGCTCTCGCGGTGGGGTTGGTGTTAGTGTTGTATCCCTATCGGTGCTCTCGCGGTGGGGTTGGTGTTAGTGTTGTATCCCTATCGGTGCTCTCGCGGTGGGGTTGGTGTTAGTGTTGTATCTCTATCTGTGCTCTCGCGGTGGGGTTGGTGTTAGTGTTGTATCCCTATCGGTGCTCTCGCGGTGGGGTTGGTGTTAGTGTTGTATCCCTATCGGTGCTCTTGCGGTGGGGTTGGTGTTAGTGTTGTATCTCTATCTGTGCTCTCGCGGTGGGGTTGGTGTTAGTGTTGTATCCCTATCTGTGCTCCCGCAGTGGGAGTTGGTGTTAGTGTTGTATCCCTATCTGTGGAGTTGGTGTTAGTGTTGTATCCCTATCTGTGGAGTTGGTGTTAGTGTTGTATCTCTATCTGTGCTCTCGCAGTGGGGTTGGTGTTAGTGTTGTATCTCTATCTGTGCTCTCGCGGTGGGGTTGGTGTTAGTGTTGTATCTCTATCTGTGCTCTCGCGGTGGGGTTGGTGTTAGTGTTGTATCCCTATCTGTGCTCTCGCGGTGGGGTTGGTGTTAGTGTTGTATCTCTATCTGTGCTCTCGCGGTGGGGTTGGTGTAAGTCAGGCATGTCCAAACTTTTTTTGAAGAGTGCCAAATTTGATGAAGTGAACATGTGCGAGGGCCGACCATTTTACATGCTATATGCTTTATAACACAGGCAGATAATAGCAAGCTGGATACCTGGGGGGCCGTAAAAGTTCGGAACACGGGCTGCAAATGGCCCTCCGGACGGACTTTGGACATGTCTGGTGTAAGTGTTGTATCCCTATCTATACTCTTGCGGTGGGGTTGGTCTTAGTTTTTTATCCCTATCTATACTCTCGCGGTGGGGTTGGTGTTAGTATTGTATCCCTATCTGTGCTCTTGCGGTTGGTTGGTGTTAGTGTTGTATTCCTATCTGTGCTCTCGCGGTTGGTTGGTGTTAGTGTTGTATTTATATCTGTGCTCTCGCGGTAGAGTTGGTGTTAGTGTTGTATCTCTATCTGTGCTCTCGCGGTTGGTTGGTGTTAGTGTTGTATCCCTATCTGTGCTCCCGCGGTGGGGTTGGTGTTAGTGTTGTATCCCTATCTGTGCTCTCGCGGTGGGGTTGGTGTTAGTGTTGTATCTCTATCTGTGCTCTCGCGGTGGGGTTGGTGTTAGTGTTGTATCTCTATCGGTGCTCTCGCGGTGGGATTGGTGTTAGTGTTGTATTCCTATCTGTGCTCTCGCGGTGGGGTTGGTGTTAGTGTTGTATCTCTATCTGTGCTCTTGCGGTTGGTTGGTGTTAGTGTTGTATCCCTATCTGTGCTCTCGCGGTGGGGTTGGTGTTAGTGTTGTATTCCTATCTGTGCTCTTGCGGTGGGGTTGGTGTTAGTGTTGTATCTCTATCTGTGCTCTTGCGGTTGGTTGGTGTTAGTGTTGTATCTCTATCTGTGCTGTCGCGGTAGAGTTCGTGTTAGTGTTGTATCTCTATCTGTGCTCTCGCGGTGGGGTTGGTGTTAGTGTTGTATCCCTATCGGTGCTCTCGCGGTGGGGTTGGTGTTAGTGTTGTATCTCTATCTGTGCTCTCGCGGTGGGGTTGGTGTTAGTGTTGTATCTCTATCTGTGCTCTCGCAGTGGGGTTGGTGTTAGTGTTGTATCTCTATCTGTGCTCTCGCGGTGGGGTTGGTGTTAGTGTTGTATCTCTATCTGTGCTCTCGCGGTGGGGTTGGTGTTAGTGTTGTATCCCTATCTGTGCTCTCGCGGTGGGGTTGGTGTTAGTGTTGTATTCCTATCTGTGCTCTCGCGGTGGGGTTGGTGTTAGTGTTGTATTTATATCTGTGCTCTCGCGGTAGAGTTGGTGTTAGTGTTGTATCTCTATCTGTGCTCTCGCGGTTGGTTGGTGTTAGTGTTGTATCCCTATCTGTGCTCTCGCGGTGGGGTTGGTGTTAGTGTTGTATCCCTATCGGTGCTCTCGCGGTGGGGTTGGTGTTAGTGTTGTATCTCTATTTGTGCTCTCACGGTGGGATTGGTGTTAGTGTTGTATTCCTAACTGTGCTCTCGCGGTGGGGTTGGTGTTAGTGTTGTATCTCTATCTGTGCTCTCGCGGTAAAGTTGGTTTTAGTGTTGTATCTCTATCTGTGCTCTCGTGGTGGGGTTGGTGTTAGTGTTGTATCTCTATCTGTGCTCTTGCGGTTGGTTGGTGTTAGTGTTGTATCCCTATCTGTGCTCTCGCGGTGGGGTTGGTGTTAGTGTTGTATTCCTATCTGTGCTCTCGCGGTGGGGTTGGTGTTAGTGTTGTATCTCTATCTGTGCTCTTGCGGTTGGTTGGTGTTAGTGTTGTATCTCTATCTGTGCTGTCGCGGTAGAGTTCGTGTTAGTGTTGTATCTCTATCTGTGCTCTCGCGGTGGGGTTGGTGTTAGTGTTGTATCCCTATCGGTGCTCTCGCGGTGGGGTTGGTGTTAGTGTTGTATCTCTATCTGTGCTCTCGCGGTGGGGTTGGTGTTAGTGTTGTATCCCTATCGGTGCTCTCGCGGTGGGGTTGGTGTTAGTGTTGTATCTCTATCGGTGCTCTCGCGGTGGGGTTGGTGTTAGTGTTGTATCTCTATCGGTGCTCTCGCGGTGGGGTTGGTGTTAGTGTTGTATCCCTATCGGTGCTCTTGCGGTGGGGTTGGTGTTAGTGTTGTATCTCTATCGGTGCTCTCGCGGTGGGGTTGGTGTTAGTGTTGTATCCCTATCTGTGCTCTCGCGGTGGGGTTGGTGTTAGTGTTGTATCCCTATCTGTGCTCCCGCGGTGGGGGTTGGTGTTAGTGTTGTATCCCTATCTGTGGAGTTGGTGTTAGTGTTGTATCCCTATCTGTGGAGTTGGTGTTAGTGTTGTATCCCTATCTGTGGAGTTGGTGTTAGTGTTGTATCCCTATCGGTGCTCTCGCGGTGGGGTTGGTGTTAGTGTTGTATCTCTATCTGTGCTCTCGCGGTGGGGTTGGTGTTAGTGTTGTATCCCTATCTGTGCTCCCGCGGTGGGGTTGGTGTTAGTGTTGTATCCCTATCTGTGCTCTCGCAGTGGGGTTGGTGTTAGTGTTGTATCTCTATCTGTGCTCTCGCGGTGGGGTTGGTGTTAGTGTTGTATCTCTATCGGTGCTCCCGCGGTGGGGTTGGTGTTAGTGTTGTATCCCTATCTGTGCTCCCGCGGTGGGGTTGGTGTTAGTGTTGTATCTCTATCTGTGCTCTCGCGGTGGGGTTGGTGTTAGTGTTGTATCCCTATCTGTGCTCTCGCGGTGGGGTTGGTGTTAGTGTTCTATCTCTATCTGTGCTCTCGCGGTGGGGTTGGTGTTAGTGTTGTATCCCTATCTGTGGAGTTGGTGTTAGTGTTGTATCTCTATCTGTGCTCTCGCGGTGGGGTTGGTGTTAGTGTTGTATCCCTATCTGTGGAGTTGGTGCTAGTGTTGTATCTCTATCTGTGCTCTCGCGGTGGGGTTGGTGCTAGTGTTGTATCTCTATCTGTGCTCTTGCGGTTGCTTGGTGTTAGTGTTGTATCTCTATCTGTGCTCTCGCGGTGGGGTTGGTGTTAGTGTTGTATCTCTATCTGTGCTCTCCCGGTGGGGTTGGTGTTAGTGTTGTATCTCTATCTGAGGAGTTGGTGTTAGTGTTGTATCTCTATCTGTGCTCTCGCAGTGGGGTTGGTGTTAGTGTTGTATCCCTATCGGTGCTCTCGCGGTGGGGTTGGTGTTAGTGTTGTATCTCTATCTGTGCTCTCGCAGTGGGGTTGGTGTTAGTGTTGTATCTCTATCTGTGCTCTCGCGGTGGGGTTGGTGTTAGTGTTGTATCCCTATCTGTGCTCTCGCGGTGGGGTTGGTGTTAGTGTTGTATCCCTATCTGTGAAGTTGGTGTTAGTGTTGTATCCCTATCTGTGCTCTCGCGGTGGGGTTGGTGTTAGTGTTGTATCCCTATCTGTGGAGTTGGTGTTAGTGTTGTTACTGATAATGTGCTCTCCTCTGAACACAGGAACACTGCGCTACAATCACCAGGACTCCAGATCCTGTCAGCGCCACAAGCTGCTGGTTACATGTTCTATGTGTATAATAAGTTACACTGTGATATATAATTATGGGAACAGTAAGAAATCGCTGCAGATAATCACCGATATATTCACTTTAAGGCTATGCTCCCACACAGGATTTATACTCAGCATTTTGCAACCAAAACCAGGAGTGGATAGAAAACACAGCGCGGCTATGCTCACACACTGATGTAGAAGGGGGTGATTACTTTTTATGGCTGTATATCCATACCGGGCAGCTTCAGAGCTCTTAATGTTTGTGACTATAATTTGACCAGTTTCTGGGTGTTATGGGGCACGTTTATGAAGGATGCGCCCCTGGTGTACACTATAAAATAGGCACAGATTTGTACCTTTGCCATAGAGTACACCATACAGCTGCTGTATGTCCTGCAGGAAGTGGTGTATTCTCTCCAGTCTGACACAGTGCTCTCTGCTGCCACCTCTGTCCATGTCAGGAACTGTCCAGAGCAGGAGAGGTTTTCTATGGGGATTTGCTGCTGCTCTGGACAGTTCCTGACATGGACAGAGGTGGCAGCAGAGAGCATTGTGTCAGACTGGAAAGAATACATTACTTCCTGCAGGACATACAGCAGCTGATAAGCAGGCTCGGACTGGCCTACAGGGGAACAGGGGAATCCCCCGGTGGGCCCTACACCTTGGTGGGCCCCTGGCAGGAGGTGGGCCTCCTAGACTGATTCTATAGCATAGAAATTGTTTTTATTCTCTGGTAAAAAAAGAGTCAAAGACAAATATATATATAAGGTTTCATGTGTCTTCTTGACCTAACAGCATCTCCCAGTGTCAGCAGTTTGGAACACGAATTACAGCTGACAGAAGTCTCCTAACAAATGATAGGCAGGCAGTGGAGTGCGGGAAGATAATAAAGAAACTATACTCATCAATCCCCGTGCCCCTGGACCGCTCTCTCCTACGGCTGCTAGAAGTCATTTTTGACCAGGTTCTGTGTATGTTACGGCCCCAGCTCAATGTCACATACTCCACGCTTGCGGGAAACATCAGCATTCAACGTCTAAGTCCGCGCACATGCGCCAAGTCACCAACTGACTCCAACTGATAGTGGGAGGAACGGAGGAGTGATACCCGCCAGATACATTTTCAAATGGTACGAGCATTCAACCAATGGGACGGCATTGATTGCCATCCATCATCACTGCACACCTCATCCATCAATCTTCTCCACATCTGATTGGACTATGGGGATTCTGACCACGGGTGAT